>NW_024040152.1:3711669-3728628 GCF_014851395.1 Micropterus salmoides | reverse complement strand
TTGCACATGCGGTCTTCAACATCCATAATGATACAATATTCCTTCTCCATTGACAGTCTCCTAATATACATCAAACAAACAGTCACAGCTGCTGCATCGTTGGCAGTCAAAAACTAGTTGGCTTTTCCCCTCTGGCAACATTGCCCCTGCCCTCCTAAGTAGATGAGCCCCCATTAGCTATGCCAGCACCCTGGTACCACCTAAACCTGGACATAAAACATTGAAATGGCCACAGATAATGTGTGAACCATATGTGTAAATAAAATGAGGTTCCTCTGGCTCATCCTACATCTCCTAACGCCACTTGCAAGAAACCACCAAGCCTGAGTCAGAACAACCAATCAGAGCCAGCAGGATTGTCTAACTCAGCGTCAACCACTGCTCGTGCACACACAGTGTAGCCTCTTGCGCATGCTGTCACTCAGTTAAGCTCAATGTCTTCAGTGCGGCTTCAGAACGTTTGCAAACACAATGTCTGATAAACAACCACCACTAATGAAGAACTGTCCTTCCTTTGTGAACAGCAGCATACAGTAAAAAAAAACAACGTATGCGATCATTTCCCCGCTCCACACTCGCGGGCACGCTTTGGGCAAAGAGTCATGATGACAAACAATGGGGAATAACTTTATAAGGGCGACTGTGGTGTACTAGCCTCACATTAACTTGTTAGATGTTGTCACAGCTGCCTCTGAAGCCTGGGCCACGTTGAAGGGGCGTCTTCAAGATGCAAGATGGACCAATGTCTTGGCAAGACCCTCTTCGTGGAGAGCGAGCCCTGCAAGGTTTTGCTGGGTCCTTCTTCTGCTGTACGAACTTGTGGATTTGGTGTGAGGGGCTTAAGGGAGTGATACGAGCAGCAGAGACAGAAGATTTTGCATTATGCTTAGTTGTTAACGACTGCCGCTTTAAAGCTCTATAAATATTGATTGATATTTTGATATTGATAAAGATTGTTTATCTGCTCCCCATTCATAACCAGAAACTGATCACACAAGATTCACTTTGATTCAACCTGTTTAACATGATTCCTCCATGCACATTTATCATTATGTCAAGCGTCGATATATCCCTATCCTTTATCTTTGTTAAATTAGTATTTGCTCTTAAACTTTTTCCATTGCTTATTTGTTCTAAAATATTGTAAGCCAGGTTCAGGTGTGATGGAGTCGTTTCAGAGACTGGTGAAGACGTATCATTGCGTTGTTTTTTGAGGCCGACCGTGGACATAGTGTCAACATACACCGTACCAACACCAAATCTGAAGAATACTTCCTGTCTGGGGATATTTATCCTTCCTAGATCTATAGAAATTCACTAAGTGTTCAAATAAGAGATTGAAGTTCACCCATCAATACATGTGTGAAGACTCTATTGGTTACTGGTTCAAATCAAGACACATGAAACACTTTCTATTTACAGCCATTCAGTCTGTCTGTACTGAAACAAAAGATTATCAGGACATTGGGTTACTTAACAAATTTATAACAGTGCATCATTATCAACTCAGTTGTGTCAGTCGACAAGCAGGCAGAGAGGAGAGACAGAGTCCTGCAGTTTGGAGGGACTGTCATCCTTGGTTAAATTCAGCTCTACTATTGACCCTATCATGACCTGCGGAAACCTGTGTCATAGTACCCATTAATTACTTCACATTATGTATTTCATTACTACACTTGCAAATCTCTTAGCCAGTAGGTCGGCTTTCTCCTTATTTCTAATTGCCAGGTATTCTCCATTTATCAGCCCTGGATTTTTAACTGTTTTTCTTTCCCACTCATCTTTGTAATCATTGACATGTCACCTAATTTTCTTTCTTTGCCAATGGAGGAGCAGAATTGCTGATCAACTGATGGCCTTTTATTCTAAAAGTGTTTATTATCAGTAACATAGATGTACATCTACATCACTTCGTTCCACAAGGAAATTTATTTGGTACTCTTTTCTGAACTACAGCTTTTAACAAACAGATGTCTTTTTTTGTTACTTCGCAGATAATTTAACAAAAAAAAGCAGTGCTGGAAACAGTATTCAGATTGTTTACGTAGAAATTCCATAATGTCATTCACCGTGCATTCAGAATGTTACTTAGGCAGATGTGTATCTATTCAGATATATTCAAAGTAAGAAACGTTAAATTAATCATTACGCAGAATAGCCTCTGTCTGTGCCACATAATTATATATTACATGTAACATGTGTGCAGTTAGTAAACGTTGAGCTTAGTTTTACATCCTGTTGGATATTGTAACAATTAATAGTTTTTATGAGCCCATTATAAGTATAAAAGTATATTTAAAATCTTAACCTGCAAAGTAACTATTGTAACTACATAGAAGTCATATATAGTATATCTATGGGGTGGTGACGGTGTCCCTGAGCAAGACACTTAACTCCTAGTTGCTCCAGAGGCGTGCGACCTCTGACATATATAGCAATTGTAAGTCGCTTTGGATAAAAGTGTCAACTAAATGTAAATTGTAAACATTTAATAGGACTTCTTATAATACAGAAAAGTCACGTAAATGTAAAATCTGACTTTAGTTCAGTTTAGTTTATTTGCACAGTAATGAAACTACAAATACATGCAATACAAAAATCAGTTATTACATTGAAGAGAAAATTAGCTGAAAGGCTAATTTAGAGTCTCCTATTTAAAGAAATTTTAAAAAGGACATTATAGTCATTAAAAAACAAACACAACAGAACAATATGTATTTTCACAAAACACACAAACAGGCATATACAGCAATGAAAGAAGAGCACAGAAAAACAAACCTAGAAGAAAGTTAGTTAACCTAAGTTACATCATTCAAAACACTTTCTAAAGACAGCTTTGTCTTTAAAGAAACACCTAGAAAATGGGTCAAAGGGTTCATCCTGATCAAGGCAGCTGTGTCAGACAATATAAGTTGAGTAAGTGCTGCAAATATGCAGCGCCTCACTTCTGTGAGCTCATGTGTGTTGGAACACAAACCTCTAAAACTGTATCGTCTCCCACATGTTTAGCAAATACAAGACTACTTGCTTGTATGTGATCTTCTTAGCTGTGTCAAATTAGATGCAAACACCTATCTTTTCCCACAGATCATGCAAAGCTATGGCTTTTTACCAGAGTGGGTTCTCGTGTGGACCGCCAAGCTATTACTGTGTCTAAAAGATTTCCCACATGTTGCGCAAGAATATGGCTTCTCACCCGTGTGGATTCTTACATGTGAGGTCAATGTTGAAGTGTCACAGAATCCTTTTCCGCAGGTCTTGCAAAGGTACGGCTTCTCACCTGTGTGCGTTCTCATGTGGACTGTCAAGCCACCACTCTGTCTAAAAGATCTCATGCATATTTTGCAAGAATACGGCTTTTCACCTGTGTGGGTTCTCATGTGACCTGATAAGCCTGAAATCTGAGAGAATCTTTTCCCGCAGGTCTTGCAAATAAATGGCCTCTCACCTGTATGACTTCTCATGTGGAGTTTCAACTGACTACTAATTCTGAAATATTTTCCACATGTTTCACAAAAATACGGCTTCTCACCTGTGTGGGTTCTCATATGACTTGATAAACCTGACATCTGAATGAATCTTTTTCCGCAGGTCTTGCAAAGGTACGGCCTCTCCCCTGTGTGGATTCTCATGTGGACATATAAGGCACTGACGGTTCTTAAATCTTTCCCACATGTTTTGCAAGAATGTGGTTTCTCACCTGTGTGGGTTCTTATGTGGAGTTTCAAGTTACTGTTAGTTCTGAAGTCTTTCCCACATGTTTTGCAAGAAAATGGTTTCTCATCTGTGTGGATTCTCATATGAACGTTCAATTGTGATGTGTTACTAAATCTTTTTCCACAGCTGCTGCAAGAATATGGCTTCTCACCTGTGTGACTTCGCTGGTGAATCTGCAATATAGACTTATAGTTAAAATCTTTTCCACATGTGTCACATTTGAAGGAGTTTTTACCTGTGTGAGGATTATGGTGAACTTCTGACATGGTAGAGTTGTTTACATTGTTTCTGTGGCTTCTGCTTTTGTGATCTTGATTCTTTTGTTCTGGCTCTGCGTCTCTAGTTGATCCTGAGTCTTCATGCTCGCCTCCTTTCTGATCTTGGCTCTCAGCTACATGACAGCTGTGAGAGAGGAGCTGGTGGTCACTTTTCAGTTCTGCTTCACTGTGGTCTCTTTCCTCATAAGTAGGAGTCAACATAAAGGTATCAGTCTCCTGCTTCAGTACAAGCTGCTCTCCCTCCTGACTGGTACAGAGTTCCTCCTGTTCCTCTTTAATCTGTGGAGGCTCTGGGTCCTCTTGGTCCAGACTGGAGTTCCTCTCCTGAATACAGAGCTGCTGGTCAGCCAGAACCTCCTCCTCCTTCCAGACATGTTGCTGTGGGAGCTCTGGAGGGACAGAGAACAGAAGGAACAGGCTACTACTGGGATGGGAAAGAACAAGATGCAGTACCAGTATATATTTAAATACTTTGGATAATATATAAATCCCTGTTTTGTGTTACTAAACAATGAAGTTTTACACACCTATCCTGTGTAACTTTATTTCGGGTTTCCAAACGATATCCAGCAGTCTGCGCTGACGATCGATCTTTTCCTCGTACTCGACGATAGTTTTTATAAAAACTCCGAATATTTCTTCAGCAGCAGCAGTTAGTCGCTCTCTTACAACCTCTCTCAAACACTCAACTGAAGACATTGTTGCTTAATTAAAAATGTAATAATTAGCGACGCTACGACTACAATAAAACCTTCCTGCGAATTCACCACACTTGGTGTGTTTACTTCCGCTGGGTGTCACATTGTGTAATATATATTTATATATATATATATTTATATATATATATATTATATATGTGAGAAATATTGTACTTTTTACTTCACTACATGTATTTTCAGCTTCAGTTAATAGTTACTTTACAAAGTAAGATTTTTACACTCATATTTATAGTTTTAAAAATCCTGATAATATATGAAATATGATAAATTACTACTGCTAAAAACTACTCAACAGTTTATACAAGTACATCTAGTACATTAGTTGACTGACAGAAATATCTTTTGATAATCGCTTAATACATATTTCATGTAAAACATTTCATGGTTCTGGTTTCACAAATGTGAAGATTTGCTGCTTTTATTTTAGGTGGCTAAAATAGGTTTTGCTACTGACCCTGTCCACTGCAGTATATTATTTTGCTTCAGTGCCGGTACAAATCTCTGTTTCTCCAAACTGGGGATGCGCCCACCGCCATCTACTGCAGGTAATACACTGACTATGCATAAGTTTCTCATACAGCCCCACTTCAAAAAACCCAGACTATCCATTTAATAGGACTCCTTATATGTTAAATAAAAAACAGTAATGTCAGTAAATCTCAAATGTAAAATCTGACTTCGTAGTTCAGTTTGGTTTATTTGTGCAATGCTGAAAATAAAACTACATAAAAAAGAAAAGACAGAAATTAGAGTGCGAGAAAGCAAAGAAGCCTAAAAGGCGCATTCAGAGTCCTGAGTCCTGGTTGCAACCACTACTTCTTGAAGATAAATGTTCTTAAAAATAAAAAAATAAAAAATAAAACAATTTGTCTGTAAAGACAAAAAAGATCTTCTCAACCTTAGGTTACTTAGAATGCATCACAGAGTTTATTTTTATCAAGGCAGCAGGATGTTACCTTTGGCTTCCTGTAGCTCAGCATATGACCCCGACATGACCTGGGGAAACCTGTGTGATATTAGCCTTAATGAAGGAGAAATTCCTTCACAATAAGTCACATAGTCACATGAAGGGAAACTTTACACTAAGAAATTGACATCTCATTTTATGGAAAACCTTTTACATTCAGTTGAGAGATGTAGCTATTGCAAAAATGGATTTCAATCACAGGTGAACACGTCTCCACAGGAGTTTCAGCTGGACGGTCTCTCCTCCTAACGATCCTCAGGTGTTTTTTTTGCCTGTGATCTTCTGTGCTGTGCCACATTATACGTAAAAGCATATCTTCTCCATCAGATTGTGCAAAGCTACTGCTTCTTACCAGTGCGGGTTCTCGTGTGAATTTTCAAGGCATTGCTGGTTCTAAAATACTTCCCGTGTGTTTTGCAAGAATACGGCTTCTCACCTGTGTGAATTCTTACGCGTTTTGTCAATGCTGAAGTGTCACAGAATCTTTTCCCGCAGGTCTTACAAAGTATGTCCTCTCACCAGTCTGAACTCTTCTTATGTGGACTTTCAACGGACCATTCCCTCTTAAATCTATTCCACATGTTTCACAGTTATACGGCTTCTCACCTGTGTGAATTCTTATGCGTTTTGTTAATGCTGAAGTGTCACAGAATCTTTTCCTGCAAGTCGTGCAAAAGCAAGGTTTGTCTCGTGTGGGTTCTCATGTGGACTTTCAAGGCACTGCTAGTTCTAAAATCTTTCCCACATGTTTTACAAGAATATGGTTTCTCACCTGTGTGGATTCTCATGTGTGTTGTCAATGCTGAACGGTCGCTGAATATTTTCCCGCAGGTGTCGCAAAAGTATGGCTTCTCACCTGTGTGGGTTCTTCTGTGGAGTGTCAACTAGCTGCTAAATTTAAAATCTTTCCCACATATTTTGCAAGAATATGGTTTTTCACCTGTGTGGGTTCTTCTTGTATGAACACTCAATTGTGGTGCAGATATTAATCTTTTCCCGCAGTTCTTGCAAAGGTACGGCCTCTCACTTGTGTGGGTTCTGATGTGGATTTTCAAGTGACTGCTTTGACTCAAGTCTTTCCCACATATTTTACAAGACATGGATTCTTATATGAGCTTTCAAATCCGATGTGTAACTGAATCTTTTCCCACAGCTGCCACAATTCTATGGCTTCTCATATGTGTGAATTCTAAGGTGTGTTTGCAGTAGTGACTTAAACTTAAAGTGTTTACTACATGTGTCACATTTGAAGGAGTTTTTACCTGTGTGAGGATTATGGTGAACCTCTGACATGGTAGACTTGTTTACATTGTTTCTGTGGCTTCTGCTTTTGTGATCTTGATTCTTTTGTTCTGGCTCTGCATCTCTAGTTGATCCTGAGTCTTCATGCTCGCCTCCTTTCTGATCTTGGCTCTCAGCTACATGACAGCTGTGAGAGAGGAGCTGGTGGTCACTTTTCAGTTCTGCTTCACTGTGGTCTCTTTCCTCATAAGTAGGAGTCAACATAAAGGTATCAGTCTCCTGCTTCAGTACAAGCTGCTCTCCCTCCTGACTGGTACAGAGTTCCTCCTGTTCCTCTTTAATCTGTGGAGGCTCTGGGTCCTCTTGGTCCAGACTGGAGTTCCTCTCCTGAATACAGAGCTGCTGGTCAGCCAGAACCTCCTCCTCCTTCCAGACATGTTGCTGTGGGAGCTCTGGAGGGACAGAGAACAGAAGGAACAGGCTACAACTGGGATGGGAAAGAGTAACGTTGCCTGTATATAATTAAACAATTTGGATAATATATAATCTTTTTCTGTTGTGTCATTAAAATAATGAAATTTTACACACCTATCCTGTGTAACTTTATTTCGGGTTTCCAAACGATATCCAGCAGTCTGCGCTGACGATCGATCTCTTCTTCGTACTCGACGATAGTTCTTTTAAAAACTCCGAATATTTCTTCAGCAGCAGCAGTTAGTCGCTCGTTGACAAACTCTCTCAAACACTCAACTGAAGACATTGTTGCTTAATTACAAATTAAATAATTAGCGGTACTACGATTACAATAAAGACTTCTAGTGAATTTAATACATGCAGCTAACGCTGGCGTTTGTATTGTTTACTTCCGCTGGGTGTCACACTGTTAAGTTCCGACAGTGGACGTTCGGGAGCTTTTCTTTCTGCTTCTTCTTCTTCTTTATTGTTTAACGGCGGCTGGCATCCAACATTATTGGTGCATTACCGCCACATACTGTACTGGAGTGTAGGCCGGAGATAAATAAATAAACCATCAAAACAAAACTGAAACAAACTATATATATATACTTTCTGCCAGTCTTGTTTCCTTTAAGAATCGAAATAACAGTGTACTCATATAATTTAATGACTTCCCCAGCAATTCCCCAAGTGAATTCCCTTATGCCATCTCTCATCTTTGCCCTTTCCCTCTCATATTCTTGACACTCAAAAATCGCATGTTCCACAGATTCAATATTATCACAAAATTCACACCTAACTGATAAGTGTTTACCCATAATATGTAACCCACAGTGTCTTATTCTTAACCTAGTGAAGATAATTTCTTCCTTCCAGTGACCCTCTCTGTTCCAGCCTTTCGTTGAATGTTATATAATTGTCACCCTTTCTCCTCTGCATCCCAGTGTACCTGCCACTTTTTATTAATTTTTGACCAGATTTGTGCGTTGGCTTCTGCTTTACTTATGAAATCGCTATTTCAACAACTTCCCGTTTACTGTTTTATTTTGCCAATGTATCTACAGTTTCATATACCCTTCACCCCCACATGTGCTGGAACCCATGTAAACTTTACCCTTACCCGCATCTGACAAATCCGTGAGTGTAGTTCTAGTACCTCATATACTATGACCTGTCTTGCTTTTGACTTAAATGATTGCAAACTCTTCAGAACTGCACTAGAGTCTGAGCATATGACAACTTTTGCTCTACCCACTGCAATGCCAATCAAACAGCCACCAACTCCACGGTGAATACTAATAAATTATCAGAGAGTCTCTTCTGCATCATTAACCCTATCTTTGGTACACTGAAAGCAGATCCAGTTTCTTTAGACCCATCAGTGAATATGACCAAATAGTCACTATACTTGTCATTCACCCGATCACAAAATACCTGACATACATCCACCCCCGCTCTACTCCTTGATTGGCTATATAAAGGTCCACACATAGGTCCACACTAGTCTGCAAAAGAAGCCAAGGTGGTCTGACTGGCAGCAGAACTGTAGAGCTGAATTCCTTTCCCTCTAGTCCCATCTCTTTTCCAATAGCATCACCCACCCAGCCAAAATTCTGACTTTTAACCCTTTCATGCTCCCAGCATACCTGCATAACTGCTCTTGTGGGGTGAGACCTCCCCTGTCCTTGCAGGTTTGCCCAATAGTTGGCTGCCAGCTGTTCCCTTCTTAATTGCAGAGGCATCTCACCCATTTCTACCTGCAATGCCACTACTGATGACGTATGAAACGCCCCAGTACATAATCTTAGTGCTTGTGTTTGTACAACATCCAACTTGGCCAATGTGGCTCTAGCTGCATCTCTGTATGCTATGCAACCATAATCTGTTACCGATTTAATCAGTGCATCATATATCCCCTTCAGTGTAACTATAACTTTCTCAATGTGGCTGGCCTATGTCAAACTAGCATCAAAAACCATTCCCAAAAACCTAAAGGACTCAACCTTCTCCAGTACATGTCAATATAGTTTAAGATTGATCTCTTCCCCCAACTTTTTCCTTGTAAAGAAAACCACCTGTGTTTTTTCCCTTAAAAATCTAAAACCCCATCTCAGTGACCACCGCCCTACTAGATCTATTGCTTCCTGGACTTTTCTAACTGTATAATTTATGTTCCTTCCCCTTTTCCACATGGCCCCATCATCAGCAAACAAAGATCTTCCAATCCCAAGCCCTACATCCCTACATCATTTATGATGATGGAGAAGAGCAAAGGACTAATCACACTTCCCTGGGGGTCCCATTTTCTATGAGGTACCTGCCCGATTTTTCTTTCCCAACTCTCACTCGTATAGATCGTCCATACAGGAAATCCTTCACTCAGTTAAAAGCCCTACCTCCTATGCCCAATTTATCCAGTTTTATCATCAGTCCCTCTTTCCACATCATGTCATACGCTTTCTCAACATCAAAGAAGACTGCTAGCACTGTTTCCTTATTGACCTGGGCTTTCCTTATTTTGTCTTCCAGGCATAACACTGGATCCATTGTTCCCCTCCCCTTCCTGAATCCACTTTGACACGATGCAATAAATTCCCTCTTCTCCAAAAAATAAAACAGTCTGTCCGTTATCATTCATTACATAACTTTACACACACGAGATGTTAAAGCAATTGGCCTATAGCTAGAAGGTTTTGTCGGATGCTTCCCTGGTTTCCTAATTGGGACTACAACTGCTTCCTTCCAACTCTTTGGAAGCTGCCCTTCTTCCCACACTCTGTTGTATAGCTTAAGTAGTCTTCTTAATGCTACCTCACCCATACACGAAAACATAATATAACACATTTCATCTTCTCCTGGCGATGTCAAACCTGCTCTTGCAATTGCTCTCTCCATTTCTGCCTTAGAAAATGGAGCACTCAGTGCATCACCTACTTCCTCCCTTTTTCCAGGATACGCCTTCAATGTCATTTCCCTTCCTTTCTTCCACACACCCTCCAGGTTGTCAGAGCTATGTATTGCCACAAAAGCTTTAGCCATCATCTCTGCCTTCTCTTTGTCAGTGACTGCCTTCTACCCCCCTCTGACCAGTACAGGGTAGTCCCACTCCCTCTTTATTCCGCTCATCTTTTTAATCATCCCCCAAACTTCTCCCACAGATGTCGTTCTTCCTATTGAACTGCAGAACCCGCGCCATTATTTCCTCTTAGCATGGTGTACAGTCTTTCTTACAACTGCTTGAGCCCTTTTGTATTGGAGTAAATGCTCAAAATTATGAGTACGTCTCAATAACCTGAAAGCCCTGTTTCTACCTCTTATTACTGGCGTGCATTCCTGTGTCCACCATGGAACCGCTTTCCTTCTCCTTATCCCAGAACTCTTAGGAATAGTTTCGTCCGCCACTTCTTTAATAATATTTTGGAAAGCACTATACTCTCTGTCACTCTCCATATCTCTAACCTCCCCAGCTAACCTTTCCTTGCATAACTCCTTGAATTTGCTCCAATTAGCCTTACTTAAGACCCATTTCCCTCTTCCCTCTCCAGACTGTTTTTCCACCCTCATTCTAATTGTGCATAATATAGGAAAATGATCACTCCCTACTGTCAATTCCTCCCATACCTCCCATTCACAAAGCCTTGCTAGATCATTAGATGTGATGGTAAGGTCTAGTGCTGACTCATTTCCTGACCCCATTTTGATTTTTTTTGACATTTCTCCCTCTACCATCATTAATACACACCTACCCTTTTAAATCCAACAACTCCTCCATCACCCTCCCATTTTCATCAATTGTCTTTCCCCCCCCAAAGTGGATTGTGAGCATTAAAATCTACACACCACACTACCTTTGTTTCTCCCTGTCCCTCCACCTCTTCCATTAAATCGAATTCCAATCTTTTACATGGATTGTAGAAGTTGATTATTACTACGTTCTCCATTCCAACCCACACCTCCACATACTCCAGCTCCTTCCCTAATCCCAGAATCCTATATGGCATCCCCTGTTTAATAACTGTAGCACACCCTCCCCCACCTCCCGTGCTTCTATCTCGACGGACACCCACATACCCCTGTATCACAAAATCCAGATTTGGCCTAAGCCAGGTCTCTAGAATACAAATAACATCTGGCTTCTGCACCATTTCATCAATAACTCGTTTAAACTCTTATCCATACCTTACCAGGCTTCGGGCATTCCAATGTATTAATAACACCATGAACCAGCCCATGATTCCTGACTAGACTGATGTTTGAGATCATCTCTCACTGTTTCCCATGTCAGCACTGTTACATCCAAATGCCGTACTGCTGCCATCACTGTCAGCTATATTCTTTTGTTTATATATTCTCTGTCTTTGACTTTACATCTGCAGTACCATTAATCACACCAGCAATAAATTTCACTAACTTTCTAACATCCACTTGTATCATATTTCTCTCATTCTGCTTCACTTGTCTTGCTTCATGTCTCACATTATCCTCACTGCTACCCCCTGCTGTCTGGTTCTGAACCTTTTTAACTGCTTCTGCGTATGACACTTTCTCTCCCACTCTCACTTGCTGCACTTGCACTGCTTCCTTCATCATTGCACACCCTCCATAAGCCACACTATGTGCACCCCCACAATTGCAACATTTACACTTTCCCCAAACAGACTGTAACTATGATTTCCTCCACATCTGGCACACCTTCTTATCTCTTTGCACATTACTGCTACATGTCCAAACCGCTGGCAGTTATAACATCTACGTGGTTTAGGCACGTACGGTCTCACAAAGTAGCTCATATTTCCAATTGTTACTTTCCCTGGAAGGACCCCTCCCTGGCTAAAGGATTTTTTTACTCAAACATAACAGGTAAAAATAAGTATATAAGGTACAAATATATATTTTAATATATATAAATATTTATTAAGAAAAAGACCTGAAAAAATTATTGCTAAAATATTATAAATACAAAACAGTTTAAATGAAAATACAAACACTTTTAACAACATGCGGTAATAAAAACATAAAAAATGACAAAATAAATGGGTTGGTTACATCCAAATCTAGATCTTCATCTAAGCTGCTACTTAATGCAGAAAGAGCAACAGACGGGTCTCTCGGTTGGCGCCAGTCTCTCGGGTAAATGGGATCCATAACTGTTGAATATGTAAGAATATGAATATAAGTAAATATTACAAGTGACTACATTCACTGTTTTGTTAAGACATGACTACCATCAACAAATGATTTTAAAATGTAAACATAAAGAATATTTCTAATTATCATACTAATGAAGGTAAAAAAAAACCCCAATCTTTTCATTTATAACATTTTTTTCTTTTTAATTTAAAGCCCTTATTTATTACTGAGCCATTCATCTCCATGGAAAATATAAAGATAACTTATTTGTGACATCCCTGTACCTTGTCTGGAAATGATTCTTGAGTCTGGAGCAGCCAATAATAAGTCATCTACATACTGTATCAAAACTAGATCTGCTAGCTGCTGTTTCAAAATCTGGTTAAATAGACTAGGAAAAAGTATGAAACCCTGTGGCACTCGAGTGTAACGAAACTGAGTACCCTGGAAGGTAAAAGAGGAAATGTCTCTAAGATGGTCAGCCAGTGGCAGACAGAACAATGCATTGGCCAAGTCCATAAACCACTGGTGTTGTGGTGACAGAACAGACATCGCAGCATATGGATTAGGCACAAGTACTGTTGGAGTGGAAACAATCGCATTAATCCTACGTAAATCATGAGCCATGTGATATTTGCCAGTGTTCTGCTTCTCTACTGGCAAGATAGGTGTGTTCCACTTTGACTGAGATTCCTCCAACACCCCTGCTGCTAACAGTCCCTCAACAGTGTCTGTTATTCCCTCCTCAGCTTGTTGCTTATATGGATACTGCCATACCCTAGGTCTGTAGGACCTGCTGACCATAATGCAGATGGGAGCGAATTTAACATCGCCTCTGCGTCTTGATGGTCTGTTCTTTCCCTACCATGGAACCTCTCAATTTGGCTGTGTTGTATATATCAGCCCATATTCCTGGCGCTGTGGGAGACACATCTGCTGACAGCAACATCTGAGAAGTTGATCGCATTATAGAGATCGAGCAGTTCACAGTATAACCATTAGGAAAAGTCACCACCAGCCCTTGAGGTCCACACAAAATGGATGTACCATGTTTGATAAGCACATCTCTTCCCATCAGAGAAGAAATATATGAGTGCATAAAAGTCTGATCTGCAACCCTGGTAGGTAGAAGTCTGGTGAATGGCAGGTTTTCAGGTTTTCCCGAGAATCCAACTAATTTCACTCTTGAGGATGACAGCTGGAATAGCGTGCCCCTAAGTCCACAATAAATGGCAAGTTCATCATCATTTACCCTCATATGCAGGTAGGGGTCCGCCAGACCTACCGGCTGCGGGGTTCTCGGGCCTCTTCAGTACTGTTCCCCGTGCTCAGTCCAGTCCACTTGAGGGTACTGGCCCTGGGGAGCTGCTGCTGCATATGGTGCCTGATGCTGAGGTGGTTGAGGTGGTGGACCTTGAAAACGTGGCCCATATCCACCTCTAGGGGGAGCAATCTGACCACTTTGTCCTGGCATTGCCCCATATGGACATGTGTTCTTCCAGTGATTTAGATCACCACAATTAAAGCAGCCATTGTTTGGTGGATATCCCCTCAATTCTCCGCGACCCCTGAAGCCTCCATATTGCCCCCCAGGTCCCCCATGATAAGGAGGGTGAGTCGGGACCCGCGGTGGTGTGGGATATAGGTCAGGAGTGGGTGCACCACTGACGGGTGGCTGCTGCTGTTGAACCATCTGAACCACCTTCTTTCTTTGCCTCATTTGCCTTTTTTCTAGCTTCCTCCGGTTGTAATTTTAACAGCTGTACCTGAGCAGAATCTAAGTCACCTTTTTGTTGAGCTTGCTTATCTTTGTACCTTTTCAAGTGATGTGTCAGGTGTTTTTCCCACTGCATAGTCCCAGAGCATAGTCTGCAATTCACTGGAGCCTGGATGTGCTCCTGCAGTATCTGTCCACTCTTCCTTACATCTGCTCAGAAAGGTTGACACCGGTTCTTCTGGTTTTATGGAAAGCGTTAGAGTATGCATTGCTCCCACTGGAGCAGGAAATGTCTCTCGCATAGCTCGGCCTATGTCAGTGGCACAACGGCCAAACGATTCAGAGTCTGGTAACCGGCCTGTACCTGCGACATTCTCAATTTGATCCACTTCCCACATCGTCGCCTGTCTCCCCATTAAGGCTCTCCAGTCTCCCAAACCCAGTTTGTGACCCAATGTGAATTTACAAAATGTATTCATCCACTGAGCTCCTCCTTCAATTGGAGGCGGCATCTTTTATAAAATGCAATTCATGTCAGTGAAAGAGAATGGTGTGTACACCTCTCCGGTACCTGGTCCTTTATAAATTAGTGGCATTTGTTTACTATATTTGGATGTGGTCTGAGGAAAATGTTCCTCCTCACCGGTGTGTACTCCTGTTCTGCTAGTAAGTTCCTCATTATGGCCTCGTCCTTGTCTGCCTGCTCTTCCAGTTTCTTCCTACTACGCAGATTATATGCTGCCTTACTCAATCTATCCCCACCTGTATTCTTCCTCCTCCTTTGTAACTTTTATTTGAACTTCCTCTTCTACTATGTCTGATCCTTCATCTAGGTCATGTATAGTTCATCATCTGCTTCTAACTCTTCCTCATCCTCGATCTCACTCTCTGTCTCTGGAGGTGCCTTTCTCACCCTTCTAAGCGTCTCGTGCTCCTCTCTTTGTCTTCTCCGTTGGAACCCCGTACCATCCCCCGGCAGGCCTCTAAGGAATAATAATACTAACTAATAACTAATACTCTACATCTGCGCCTGCTTTTCCCTGAGGAGTGGAATGTGATTGTGGTGATACTGGTATCTGAGCTTCCTGTTCTACAATTCCCTGTCCTCCTATCTAATCTCCTAATAACCACACTGGCTTCCCACGGCTCCTGTAATAAGACCCCTAGCTTCCTCTATTTGTTCCTCGATTCCTCTCAATCCATCCTTCACTTCCTGTTTCAGCTGTGCCCTCAACTGTGCATATTCTCTCTTTTCAAGATCCTCTACCTTCAAGAGTCCATCTTGTACCCTTAGCATTGGCATTTGATTAGATAGATCTGGTGGTGGTGACACTGCAGCTTGTGTTAAATCAGGATAAAGAGGTGAGGTGGAGTTATGGGGGTACATGTGTGTGGGCCTGACTGTCTCCCCTCTGCCTTCTTCTCTATTGCCTGCCTGCCTTTGTTCACTTCCCCTTCCAATGCAGCTATAGTCATGTTATGTAAATCTCCTCCTGTGATTTTCTTTGATCTCCCCCTGGCAACTCCCCTGCCTTTTGTAGATCTTTCCATAATTTGTCAGACTTCTCCATTACCTTATCTGTCTCATCCTTCCTCACTCCTGATGCCAATTGACTACGTGCCTGTTCCCACTGTTGCTGTATCGTCTGCCTCAGCGGGCCACAACCTCCTATTTTTTCACATTCTCTATCAAATTCACCCTCCATGTTCACTACGTCTGTCTCTCCGCCGCTGACTACCCTAACTTATCGCACCGACACTGCTCTCAATATCTCTAAAAATCCACGAAACTCCTATTACTCCTTTATACACAATGTACATTTACTCTGACACTGACAAATATTTAAACCACACTACACATTAAACATTCAACAATCATACACAGCAATATCATAAACACAAGGTCACCAAATTGTTGGACCGTGACTTTAAATCACACTATGTGTAGTCCTTGGTCCTGCGTGTTCTTTAATGAAGCAATAGGAGAAGGCGTTTTTGGTCAAAGTTAATCAGTTTTAAGTAATAAAGTAAATAAAGCTTCCAGAGCTCTGGGTTTTTAGTCTTCCTTTCCCTGACCACCAACAAGCTGGGTCAGTTCGCTATCTCTCCCTGACCCAGTATACATCTTCAAGTCATAAAACAAAAGTGTAGGTCAGTGCATGATTGACCCACGTCCTCTGACCCCAATGTTTCGTCCTTCGACTCCACGAATCACCATGCTGTTGCTGGACAGATTACGAGAGTAGTCCCTGAAACGAGCTATCTTGGAGAACAGATCTTTTGTGTCACGTTCCAAACCACCCCTCCCCCATCTGCCTGTTTTCCTGTTCCAGTCTCCTTATCTGATCATGCAGAGACCCCCTGTAACTGCCTTTCTCCAAAAACACACACATCCGGTCTAGTTTAATAAATGATAGACCAACATATAAACTTCTACCTATAAAATAAATCAGAGATTGTGGATATACAACACAACCCCCACAGTGATATTGCAGGATATGATTCTCTTATATGCTTACTTAGTACTTATGATTGCTCATATGATACTCAATATTGTGTGACATGCTTATCTTAGGTAACCTCAGCAGTTAAGACAGTTAGAAGCTTGTGCTGAATGACAGGAAACCGGGCCCTGACAACAATACACTCTGACACACTTCACACTTTTCTGAATACAGTCACGCACACACACTTTCACAGCCCTTAAGGCGCACTAGAACATGCTACATAAAC
>NW_024040152.1:3683087-3711169 GCF_014851395.1 Micropterus salmoides | reverse complement strand
ATTGCCCAGCACTGGTTCTCTGAATGAAATGCACTTTTGCAATAGCTACATCTCCCAACTGAATGTAAAATGTTTTCCACAAAATGAGATGTCAATTTCCTGTAAAGTTTCCCTTCATATGACCGTATTACTTATGTTTCTGTTAGCAACAGTATTTCTTTGAAAAAAATTGTATTCTCTAAAATGGAAGAAAGATTTTAGTTTTACATTGACTGCATATTAATTGCTGTTAATTGAATTGTGTAACATGGGTGGCCAATTTCATGTGGAGAGAAACATTTGCAAAATGTTTTCCAAAAACCAACATCTTGTGGTTTTTGTCAGTAGTTCTGCTGTGCAATCAGGCTGATCTATACACAGTTTAATGGAAACGACTAAAAACAGAAAACAGCATCAGTTTTGTAATGAAATAATTGTTAACATGTAAGCAGCATTATAGTTCTTAACCACCATTTACCCCAACAAATGTATGAATGTTCTGTTTTAATTTGTTATTTTATTCACCTTTATTTCTGAAACACATACAGTACTGTGTAAAAGTCTTAGGTATGGAAAAATACTGTAAAGTAAGAACTGAAGACTGACTTTACACTGAAGGTTAATTTCTCTGTAGGTTTGTGGTCAGATGAGCTAAACACATTTAATTCTCGCTATGAACTCCTCAACAAAGAGTCAGCTGTAAAGTCTACTCCACTTTCACAAGAACAGCCACTGTCAGTATCCACAGCAGATTTGATAAGGATCCTGCTGATTAGAAATAAAACAGCTGTGCCTGATAACATATCACTTTCAAACGAGAATGTTCCCACCTGCTTCAAGACAGCCACCATCGTGCCTGTCCCAAAACAGTCTGCAGTGTCTTGTCTGAACGACTACCACCATGTGGCTCTCACCCCCATTTTGATGAAATGTTTTGAGAAACTGGTTCTCCAGCACATAAAGAACAACAACCCAGTCAGTCTGGACCCTCATCAGTTTGCATTCAGAACAAACAGATCCGCACAGGATAGCATCTCCACTCCCCTCCAGTCAGCCCTCACACACCTTGGGAAAAACAACACCTACATCAGAATGCTGTTTGAGGATGTGACGACTCTGTTGTGAAGTTTGCGGACAACACCACCATCATCGGCTGGATTTCAAACAATGTACATATCGGGAAGGAAACAACAATCTTGCAGAGCGGTGCACGAAGAGCAACCTACTGCTCAACATCAGCAACACCAAAGAGCTGATCATTGATATCAAGGAGGCAAAGACACACACCCCTGTCTACATCAGTGGAGCAGGTGAACAGATTTAGGTTCTGGGAATCAGCATCACAGAGAACTCGACAGCGAAACTTAAAACTAAAAACACTGAAATATGAAACACTTCCATGGAGAATTACATTTAATTATTACAATAATTTCGTGACCGGTTGAACATATACTGTATACAATAAAGTAGTTAAACACGCAAGGCAGACTCTCTTCTCACACAACAAGTCTAAAGTCCCTTTCTCAACAACTGCTCATTTAATTAACCCTGTTTTAATAAATTCTTGCAGTCCACAAACTCCAAATATGAAGACATTGCGGTCCACTTCAGGAGTAAGATGGACACTAAATGGTCAAATACAGTCTCACCGCATCAGTAGATCAGAAGCTGTATTTGTAAAACTGGAGAATTGTGTCTCGTTGATGCTGACTGCTTGGTAAAATTATTACTCAACTGAATCCAGCGACCTGCTTTTTTAGAACCCATTCCCACATCTCTTTTTAAGACATTTTACTTACTGACCATTGTGAATTATTCTCTTCAGATGGGTGTCTTCCCTACTGCTTTTAAAACTGCCATGGTGAAACCCCTTATGAAGAGAAATGATTTAAATGCTATAGTACTCAATAACTACAGACCGGTATCCAATCTGTTATCTGTTTTAAGTAAAATATTAGAGAAGCTTATTTTTAATCAGTTACAACTTCCAGTTGCATGTCACTGGAGCAACTAGCGGTTAAATTACTTGCTAAACGATTGTGTGTGTGTGTGTGTGTGTGTGTGTGGAGAAGGGTTGCATTACTGTTTTCATTTTTTGGTTTGAAGCACTTCGTGTTGCGTGGTTTTGTATGAAAAGTGCATATAAATAAAGACTGATTGAAAGCTCAGAAACAAAGGTAAAATTCCTGTGCCAAGTTCTTGTTAACTTTTGCAGAGAAGCAATAGAAAGCATCCTGACTGGGCACATCACAAACTGGCATGGCCGGAGTGCTCTTTGAAACTATCGTAATCTCCCAAACATGAGGGGAAAGTTATTTCACAGTAGTGGCTGTTAAAATAATGTTGTGATCTTGATTCTTGTTGTTTTGACAAATGTCTACTTATGAAGCATTTATTAATTATTTAAAGTTTAAAAGACCACATTATTTATAATTCAGAAGAGTTTTTAAAAAATGATTTAGTAATCTAATAAATGAGATCCATTTGCACCCCTGTTTAGAAAATATATTATATATTGTACTGATAAGGTAAATGTCTTTCAAAAATATTAATGTTTGAAACATGTTTAATTACAGGAATTCCTGTTACGAAACATATTTCTATTTACCTTATTGTTGTACATCAAGACATCAATTGTCTATCACATCTAGAGGTCCACAGTTAAAGTTAAATAAATTTCTTATTTCATCTTGAACCCTATAGTACGATGCTTTTAACAAAGAGTAATGTAGTATGCGGGTGCGAATGCAATATAACAGAGTAAGTGCAAACTACGTTATGAACACTGGCCTGGTTGTAACAAACTGCTATTGCAAATGTTTTTCTTTTTTGTTTTGTTGTTTATATGTTTGTGTTCTTGTTCTGTGGTTTTCATTATATTTCTTCTTAATTGAAGGTCATTGTATGGTATAAATTTGTTTCTGTTGAAAATACTAAGGAAAGGTGCTTCAGTGCTTCTATTATTATCTCCTTTAGCATAGGATACAGGTGATTACCTTTACAAATGGAAAGGAGATAACGCAGTCCCACATGACCAAAAAAGGACGCAGATCATTATGTAAGTAATTGTTTCTTATTAAGTATTTTCCATCTCATGCCATAACTTGCTAATATGCTTATATGTTTTGAACTTTCAAAAATGTGTTGAACCTGTAGGCAAACTATGAATGTGATATCTTTTTTATGTCAATTCTAATGTTGGTAATAAGGTAATATTTTTAACTGGGTTTCCCACGTTTGAATAGCTAGCATAAAACAAACCGTAAAAACGCACAGGGCATCTAAAATGTGTTTTTTAGTTGTCCATCTTTGGAACATTGTAGGTTCATCACAGACTGAGGACAAAAAAAACTCTCAGCTGGGACAAATGCCAGATCCTATCACCTTTAAATTCCTCTCAATGACACCTAAATCCAATAGAGTTCAATGCAACATAAGTTTACTGAAAATCCAGTACACAAACATGTGAATCTGAGCTGGTCCTGGGGAGAACTGATCACGCCTCATTGTGCATTTGTCTGTATGCTTTCTTTCGACTCGGTTTGTGGGCCTTTCTAATCTTGTCCTGTCTGACTTGTGACACTAATATTTACATATTTAGCCCATTTGATCAACCTATCTAGAAATAAGGGTGTATTTGCCCTACACCAGATCATATAAAAAAGAAGCGCTTTATTGCAATATCAGCCAATAGACAATTACTAGCAGTAGCTAATAACACTGCTAGCTTAGCCAACTAGCATAAACATCAGCCAACCAGCCTGTTGCCCTCTGTGTGTTAAATGAGTAACATGTAAGGATGGACTATCTTTCATTAAATGACTATTCACTCTGAAAAACGTTTGAGAAAAATATCTGAGTGAGTTTTAAGCTTTCAACATTTGTTGCTTATGGAGCCAGCATCAGTGGCTATTTGAGGAGATGCATCAGTAACACGTTTGCACTGATTTTAACAATTAACTGTGGCTTTGCTGTCAGTAATCAACAAAGTCAACACTGAGTCATCTGAAGAGGACCATTCAATGAACCTGATCATGGTAAGTGCGTTCTGCTTTTTAAATACTCCTTGTTACAAATAATAATGTCTTCTTTTTTATCTGTGGTTTGGTGACAACTGTGCAATTTCAAAATCAGTAGCCATAAATGGGCAATGATGAATTTATATACTCACATCCACACCAGAAAGGCAGCTGGTGACTAGAAGTACATTACATTTAGTAGGACAGCACATTGCCATCTCTAAAAAGACGGTTCAACAGGATCACTATCAAAAGAATGAACATTGGGACATTACACCAATTTACCAGTTGAAGGGAGGAATTGTTTGGAGAAGAGAGAAAATGTCCACTCAGGTCAGAATTTCTTCCGCTCCACCCCCCCGACATTTCGTTGTTTTTTTTGTTGTTTGTATTTTCATTTTAGGTTTCCAAAACTATTGATGTTGCGTCTGACCCTTTACATTTTTACTTTATGTAGGCAGCTTGTAGTTTTTGTTGTGTCACACACACATATACTTGTTAGTAGTTATAACAGGGCTCTCAATGTTTCTCTTCAGCTCCACGGAAGTGAGTATCAGCCTACACCTTTTGTACAGGAAAACAAAAGTACACTAGCAGTGTAAAATTACAGATATCATAAAAGTACAGGATGTTTTTGCAGGTTCGGGAATCTCCCTAGTGCCTTGAATAGTATGTGTGTCACTTCAAGCAACAAATAGCATATAAAAGATTTGAAAGTGTAGCAACAGCAGACTCAGTGTGTTGTAAAATGTTTAGAAATACAAAATATTGCTGATTAAAATAATCTGATTTCTTTCTTACTCTTACTAGTAAATTTTGTAAGTGTTAATTCTGAATATAAAAGAGGAACTGGTGATTTTAAATGACAATGAGGAAGAGGTGTTTAAAAAGAACTTACATTTCTGCTACATTTTCCTTCATCCACAACAGCACTGTTTAAGCAGGCTGAGAATAATGCTTTTCCTTGATGTAATTTCACGGCAAATATAGCTATATAGCTTATCTTAAATGTTCTTATCTTATCTTAAATTATTTTATCCTATGAACTGAACTAAGACGACTCATCAACCACTTTTTGATAAAGCATATCAAAATCAATAACTTACAAATCCCTCCCAACAAAGATGCTCTCCATACTTTCGGATGGTCTGTGATGTGGATTGGCTTGATGGTGAAACAAAAGAGTACATGGGTGGATGGAAGCCAACTAACTTATTTGTAAGGCTTGTCGAATGTTTCTATTCAGTCCAGTTTGTTGCTGGAGTAAATAAATATATTCAAGTTCTCACAGCGCTCAGATAGTCAGTCATATTTATAGGACGACAAGGTAAAACAACTTAACAAATTCACTTGATGTTTGGCAGATTTATAGATTTGTTTAGCTTTACCAAATAGGAGAGAGAGAAAAGAGAAAAAAACAACTGCAACAAAAAGGCAAGAACACAAACTGGTTTCCTGGATCTCTGCATCATTCATTGGTTGCACACTGTGCTTTGACAGGTGATCAGTGCTGCACCTGAGAAAAGTTTTTTTTTTATGTGTTCTGAGCTTTGTTAAAACACCCTTGATGTAACCACCAGTCACAACAAGGTGCTAAATTAACCCAGACTAACATAATCAAGTTTAAGTTTTAATTTCTGTGGATAATAATACCAGCTGGACATTGTGAAGTTTGTAGATGTTTGATGTAGATGTTGATTTGGCCAAATCCAGATGAGCTAGTTTTGTACTGTGTACTCCATGCCGCTGAAGATCATCACTACTGGGTGTGTGAGAAAGAGCTGAAAACCATAAAGTTCACACATCAGCAATCAAGTTAGTTCCCCTATTCTATGACTAGTGAATTTCCTAGTCTCTGTCAAACACTCACACATACCAAATAAACTACAGTTTCTTTGCAGTTTATGTTTATTTTAATGTGTTCATTATTATAAAATGCCTCTGCTAAATATAATTCCATGATCTGTGTGTTTTTATTACTGTATGTTTAAAGGAAACTATTTCAACTGATATGGTTGTTGTGTTGCTGTTGAAAGATGTATTTAGACTCTAGATAATAAAGAAATGTCGGTACAATGAGTTCCTTATCATCAAAATGTATTCTTTTCAGAGTAAAGTGTGTCTGATGGTGTATTTGATTCTCTGTAATGTAACTGAAATAAACATGTTATTATTATTCATGCCTACACAAACATTAAATTGCAGTGAGAACAAGACTAGAGTACAACAACACATATAATTAAACTTAGACAACATGAAATGTGATTAAAACTGTTAAATTGAAATATACATCCCAAAATGAGGAAGGAGTAATACGATGTATTTACTATTTTGTAAAATATCTGATAAAATGCAAACGTTTGCTGATCGTTTACAGTATTTAAACAATCAAGTTTATTGTCACATACATAATCATACACAGTACAACAAAGAGTTCACTTTCAGTCACTGCATGATGAGTTGAGACATGAGGTTGACATTTAACTGATGTATTTTTGAAGTCAAAATAGAGGAAGATGTTCTTCCGTTGATAAACAGGATGTCGTTTTCAGCCATGATGTCACCCTCTGTGGGTACATGCAGAAGATGACAGCCATGTCATCATTAATGATGAATGCAAACAACTTCCCTTCGTTGAAAATCTGCAGCCTGCTAAATGTGTTTGTGAGTCAGTGATATAATTTACCTATGAGTACCAAGACACAGATATTTAAAAAGGTCAAATTAGTGTTTTAGAAGCTACGTGTTGAAAATGTTTATTGAATGGGTTTTGTTTTTTATGAAGGTAAGTTGACGCAAGCAACAATATCAAAATAATTTGTGTACACACTAGTGGCTCTGTGAGGCTCAATGCAGACATCAGCATGCTAGCATGAGCAATGTTAACACATTGATGTTTAGCAGGTACAGTGTTTACCACGTTCCCCATCTTAGTTTATTGTGTTACCCTGCTAATATTTGCTAATTAGAACTAAACACAGACACTAAAGTAGCCTACAGCTGAGGCTGATTGGAATTTCATTGTTTTTAGCATTTGGTCTTAATCCAAAGTATTGGGGAAATTGAGTTTTGACCTGATATTTGTGCTAGATGAAAACTATTTATTTTGCATTCTGGAGACATTTTCTGCTTAAATAAATGTGGAGATGTCTTTATTTATGTAAAGGGAAACACAAAATTCAGCTGGCAGGTGACAAATATAAAAGTTCAACAGAATATAATGCCGTAATCAGCTGCTTGTTTTTTTTATCTTAAGTTACTTTTTAGGACAATGCACATTTCTTTCTTCTATATTTAAATTGCATAGCCTTTTCTGTAATACAACTTTCTCAAAGCATTTTCATTTGTTAGTTTAATTTCTTGTTCAAATGCTTTGTGATGGGGAAAAAATCAGCCATTTAAAAATGTGGTGGGGACTTGTTCCCTGCGTCCCCAGTATAAATGACAGATTTCATGGCAATCATCCAACAATTAAGACATTTCTCTAAATACCACAAATCTCAGAAATCAGGGGTCACCAAATTCATTAGGAAGCATCATCTGGGAACTGTGAATGTCTGTACGAAATTTCATGCCAATCCATCTAACAGTTGTTGAAATATATCAGTCTGTACCAGTGTGGGAGACTGACCATCAGCTAGAATGGCTAAAAAGAGTGTTGTGGGGACAAAGACAAGTGTAACAAATATGATAACGTAACGAAATTAATATGAAATAATTAATTCAGTATTGGAAGGCACCACAATACCAAAAATACAGCTACTTGCCTGCAACATTGGATGCACTTCCATTACTGATTGGAAAGGCCACAACAACCTGCAACTTCACTTTCTGCTGTTGTTACCAATTTGTGCACACAAGCTAAAAAATAACAATCCTGTTTCAAGCAAGAAGTTTCTCTTTGAGTAGTCATAATGACTCTGCATTGTTCTCCAGAACTTGATGTGAATGAATCTGCTGGTGCTAGAAAGGTTCTTCTTTCTTATTCTATTTTTACCAGGAAACCAGAGACATAAATAGCATGACTTCTTGTACTTCTTCTTGTACTATACATACTGTATATTACATTTTTTCCCAATTAAAGAGCAACAACATGCTCACAGAATGTAAAGATAAATACTTTAGGTGGACACAAATATGTTACAACTTAAAAGTTAAAAGTTTTGATTTTGTTTCCATTATTGCTTTTGTCAATATTTCATGTTTTTGCTGCCATCAAAGTTTTGCATGAAGACCTTTTACGGTATCTGTGGTTGGTGACGCAACTGTCATTGATGCACTACGTCATAATCAGTTGGCGTAAATAGGGAGTGATGAACTTACACACTCTCACACAAACACAGAAAGGCAGTTGGTGACAGAGACAATTTATTGTGCTGCCTGACTGTAAGAAGAATGGAGACAGGACGCTATGTTAACTTCCCAGCTGATGAAAGCAGCAATAGAGAGGAGCAAAGAGAAAACTGTCATTCAGGTCAGAATACCATTGTAAGTTTTTTTGTTTGTTTGTTTTATTAAGAGTGTTAACTTCCTCCATTCTTTCTACAGAATCTTTCTCCCTCTTTATGTTTTTGGTGTAACATCTGAACCAATCCATTTGTGACAAATGTTTGTCAAAGTTAAGCATTTATTAATTAATTAAATTTTTGGGGGTTTGCAAACTTCCCTTGGAGAGGGCCAGTGTATTCATACATTGTTCTCATTTTGTGTGTAAAGACACACAAAGGTATGTTTCTGTTCTTATATTTAAACACTTTAGGATAGATTTTAAGAACATTTTAGCTCCTATTAGACCATGTTAGCTCATACAAGCTTTGACTGGTGTGAGAGAAATCAAAAAAGCAAACAATGGAAAGGAAAAATCCTGATTTTTTGTAACCCATTAGAATTTTGGGTGGACAAATAGGTTTACTGGGTAAATTAGCCTGTTTTTATTTTCTATTTGACTCTTTTTTTTCTTTTTAAATTGTAAAATTGTATTTGTTAATACATTCTCTATGCTGCTTTTACATTTGATGTAAATCACTTTAAATTGCCTTGCTGCTGAAATGTGCTATATGAGTAAACTTGCCTTGCCTTGCCTTTAAAAGACTGTTTAAGTACTGTGATGCTGTGGAGAGTCCTTAACTTACAAATGAGGTTACATGTTAGTGTGGCCATTATTACTCATTCTGTCTTATTTATTTCTAACTAGTCACATTTTGGTTAGCTTTTCTATTGAGTTATTTTCATAAAGCTTGTACATAAAAACTGTTTTTAAAAATGTAATAGATGCCTATCTAAAATAAATATGCACATAGCATGTAAATCTCTGTTTTTATGTTTTAAATTGGTACTCATACATAGTGATAAAACACAGAATTGGGATTAATTACTAAAATATATACCAGTAAACCACAGAGATCAGAATAATTAACAATATAAATTTGTAAATTTGAGGCAGAAAACTGAAGGGGCAAAGATATGAATAAAAAGACATATGGATTGGATAACTTTGTTGAATCTAAATGACACATTGAGAGACAAGTACAACTGCATTTTTCCTAATGTTAATAACAGAATTATGGTGTGTGGTGTTTATGTTTTTTCCAATTTGCAGGAGTGTCTAAACTCCCCCTTGCTGGTTGGAGTCAGTTTTGGCCTGCTGTGCATTATACAATTTGCTCTCAATGTTGGATTTCGACTACAAGCTGGTGAGTATCAGCATCCACCTCCCACACCACACCACACCACACCACAAAAACACCAGCTAAATAACTTAAGTTATTTCAGGAAGTCACTTTACTGTCTAGTAAATGGAAAGCAAAATAAAATGTAAATTTAGGCTACTATATATAGTTTTTTATCATTTGTAGGTTGCAAGTTAGACACAGCATAAGGACTTCTACCAGAAAATGACAGCAAACATACTTTTCAATTCCTACTGCCAGAGTAATCTATTACTGTATATAACATTGTAATAGCTTCTACAGCCAATAGTGGTCAGCTAGCTCATTAGCTCATTAGCAGTAGTGCTAACTTGGTCACTGCCATTTATCTTATGCCAGTCTTCATGCTAAGCTAAGCTAATCACCTTGTGGCTCCTGTTCAATACTAATGATCAGCCATCGTAGGGGTATCAATCTTCTCATGTAACTCTCTGCAAGAAAGTAATTGTGTGTATTTCCCAAAATACTGAACTATGTAAAACTTCAGAAACTACAAACTTCTTATGTTTCCGTTTCTAGTTGGGTGTTCTAACAACTCTGACAACGTTTCAACTCGTAATTTCACAATGCCAGATGATGACATCAGAGCCCTGATTTTAGAGAGAGATCAACTGCTTCAAGAGAATGACCAACTACTTCAACACAAAAAACAACTGGTTCAAGAGAAAGACCAACTGGTTCAAAACATAAAACAACTGGTTCAAGAGAAAGACCGACTGGTTCAAGAAAAAGATCAATTGATTCAAGAGAAAAAACAACTTGTTCAAGAGAAAGACCGACTGGTTGAAGACAAAAAAACACTGGTTCAAGAGAAAGACCGACTGGTTCAAGAGAAAAAAACACTGGTTCAAGAGAAAGACCGACTGGTTCAAGAGAAAAAAACACTGGTTCAAGAGAAAAAAACACTGGTTCAAGAGAAAGACCAACTGGTTCAAGAGAAAGACCAACTGGTTCAAGACAAAAAAACACTGGTTCAAGAGAAAGACCAACTGGTTCAAGACAAAAAAACACTGGTTCAAGAGAAAGACCAACTGGTTCAAGAGAAAGACCAACTGGTTCAAGAGAAAAAAACACTGGTTCAAGAGAAAGACCAACTGGTTCAAGACAAAAAAACACTGGTTCAAGAGAAAGACCAACTGGTTCAAGAGAGAGATCAATTGTTTAAAGAGAAACAACAATTGCTTCAGGAAAAAGACCAACTGGCAGAGGATAATAAACTGCTACAGGATAAAATTGAGATGTTAAGTAAGGAGGTCATCAAACTACAAATTTGAAAACAGGAACTGAGTGACTGAGTTTCTTTTTTAACCATTATTAATTCATAGCTTTATAGCCATGCTAGTGGCATGGTTCTTGGCAGGGATGCTAGAAGTAAGTCTGAGTTGCTGAGCGAAACTGACATTATATCAAATGCTGGGCAACATTAATGGTTTTTGTGTTAATTTAAATGGCTACTGGGTAATGGGTATTTACTACACTATTATGTCAGCAGCCACAGCAACTATATAGAACTTAGAACTTAGAATCACCTCTCCTGCCCTGTCCTGCCTAGTCTTAAGTCCTGTCTTGTTCTGTAAAGTCCCATCTGATCCTGATGTGTCCTGTGCTTTTTCCTGAGCAGAACAAAACACCCAAAGATGTCCCACGGGATGGCAGACATACATGTCTTCCTGTTATCAGCTTTCTCCTTGGATTGGCACCTGGGAAGATGCCAAACAAGACTGTGAGAGGAAAGGAGCTCATTTGGTGATTTTTAATGATGAATCGGAAGAGGTATTTGGGATTTGTCTTATATTAATCTAACATTCAGTTTTAGCCCTCAGCCAGTTCTCTTTTGATTGACTTCACTATCCACAATGAAAATATCTACACTTCCTTCCTAACAGAGAGTTGTCCATATTATTGGAGGTGCTAAAACAATATGGATGGGCTTGACCGCTCAAAAAGATCAGTTCACCAACAGGTGGACGTGGACATGGGTGGATGGAAGCTCAGCGTTTTGTAGGTAAGGCTTTCTGAATGTTTATGAATTAAATGATGATCCTGATTAACAGCAATGTACTGTTTCAGAACACTGAACTGAACTTACAATGTGAAGCAAGTCCTATTTACACATTAATGTTTGAACAACTGAAACAACTGTTGTACTGAACGATGTCTACAATGAAACATTGGGATGGACGATGTGCAGCAGTCGTCTTATGTGCATGTGTCCTTGCACAGACTTCGCTCTGGGAAAAAAATTGGTAGACTATTAAGTTACACGGACCAGGTAAAGCAACAGTGAACACACAGAGTGCAGATGTTGTTTTCAGTTGTTTGATTGGATAAGTCATTAATAGCCTAAGCCAACGTGAGGCTCACCTGCTGCCATGATAAGGGATCACGAGTTCTCAGTCTTTTAGGCGACTTTATAAAACATGCTGCTGATAGAGAAAATGGAGCAGACAGGGGAGAGAGACAGAAAGAGGCGGGGCAAGCCGGGGTGTTTACCTGAGGTGAGTGTGGGGAGAAGAGAATTCCGAGGCAGGTGCCAAGCATACTTAAAAACAATAGTTCATGGTCATTAAAAGCTGCTTTCACAGGGTGGTAGAATGTGAAAATTTGAGATAATTTTTTGCTGGGGGGGCAGGGGTTTTTCAATCATGATGCCGGCTCAACGCTGTGATGTCTGTCAGCCATCGCTGATGGACGATGGCATCTTCTATCAGCCCAACCCTACTGGAGCCTATTCAATCATGCATTGAGCGAAAGGCAGGGTACACCCTGCACAGGTCACCAGTCTATCACAGAGCTAACACATACAAGCGCAGCCATCTCAGAACTGTATTGCAATGTTCCACCCTCAACAAACCCACCAAAACAGTGTTCTGTGTTGTTTTGTAGTAACTGGAATGATCTGCAGCTAGGTTGGAACTATCTGCCTTTTTGGAACTATTGTGCACATGCTGATGAAGCCTCGTGGTGTTCGAAAACCTGGCGCTGGGGCAGCTGTCAACAAGAACAACACCACTGGATGTGTGAGAAGGAGCTGTACACCAGCTCTTACTGGTCTGAATAAGGCCAAAAAACCCCACATCTGCAATCAGTCTCTCTCTCTCACACAGACAAAAATATATAATGTGTACATACACATATGTTGTATGCATTGTAATTGTTCATTCTAATGACTTCTTTATTTTTATGCACCTCTTCTACATAATTCTACATAATTTCATGATTAGTTTTGTGTGCTTTCACTATGTTAAAACAATATCTAAATATTTTATTCTCTAAATGTTGATGTAAGGCCACATGTTTTTTTTCTTTAAATCTGTTTGATGGCAGTGCTTAAGTTGCTCTAATTATTTGCTCCTGACACTGCTGGAGGTTGTGACTGTCCCTGAGCGTGCACACTGAGGAAGGCATCGGCTGAAAGGTTTCTACATTACAAATGAATAAGGATACTTCATAGGACTATTTTATGTTCTGTGCAAGCCAGTTTACCTTCATTTAAACAACTGTTTTAACAGACAATATTTACTTTGTGTTTCACAGTGTGGCTTTGATATAGTAATTAAAGCTGGTATAGGCAATTTATGTCAGAAGCTTTTGTTGTTATATTTGTTTAAATTCTCTTTACATTTAATAAATCAAATGCTCTTAACTCCCATATCTGTCTGTTGCAATATTGTATTTTATGAGGTGCCCCTAGGGACATTATTCAGAATTACCATGCATATACATGCATACTTTTCCTCTCACATATACATATGAAACCTCATTCACATACTATACTGAAAAGCTCACACACATACAAGTAAAATGCTTTTACACACACAACTGAAACGCTCTCACACACACAACTGAAACACTCTCACACACACAACTGAAACACTCTCACACACACAACTGAAACACTCTCACACACACAACTGAAACGCTTTCACATACACAACTGAAACGCTCTCACACACACAACTGAAACGCTCTCACACACACAACTGAAACGCTCTCACACACACAACTGAAACGCTTTCACATACACAACTGAAATGCTCTCACACACACAACTGAAACGCTCTCACACACTTAAGTAAAATGTATGTTGTATAAAAGCATTTCAGTACGTTGTATGAGAGGATTTCAGTTGAACAGGAAGTTGTTTAAATAAAAGCACACATCTCACAATACAAGCTAACAACTGTTGATCGTACAACGGCATTATGTTTATTGCTTCTGACAAGCATCGGCGCATAGTTCGCTTTAGCCCTCTGTTAGTTATCAAATGCCAGCACACCAGCGCTGGGAGGCGCCATAGGGAGGCGCAGTCTGACCAGACAGACTCCTGGCAGAGCTAGAGAAGGAGAAATTCTTTAAGAGACAAATGTGACATTCACTAAGAAGTTACATAAAAAAAGAATTATCTGTACACTGAATAGTTTTGAAGCTCTATAGATGATGTCATTTATTGTGACCTTTGAGTAGGTCTTGTGGATATTACATGTTTATTGGCTTACTGTATAGTGCGTAGTGAGGCAAAAGGGTGAAAAACATTAACTGATAGAAAGCGCATATTTGCTACAAGTGCATTCGATCAGCTGATTGTTTATTTTTGCTCTGTGTGGGCTACTTGCTTGAGAATACCTCAGAGTTTGCAACATTGCAATTAATGATACATCTAGTGGGGTTCATAATTTCTCAGTCAGGTCATTCTTTATTTAAGCACTTTACCCAGTTTTGTTTGGATTTGTGCTCATTCTCTTGTCTTTAAACTAGACTTACTGTATATCAGAGCGGCAAACAAGGCACTCTTCAAAACCTTCTCTGGCTCTAGTTGCTGAGTGTAAGGCTCCTATGTTATCTTCAAGTATAAGGTACAATGTTAAAAAACTGCATAACTATTTTGTCTTCTGACCTTTTCTGACCAAGGTCAGAAGACAAAACAGTATTTTCACTTTTCAACTTATACTAGACTGCTCTCCCTTAGCAAAAGAGTTGAGCTTTAATATTCAATGTTTTATCTGTGTTGCATGATGAGCTGGTTCTTTCAATTGACAATCAGAATGTAAAATGAACATTTTCAATCAGTAGTAAAGACAAAATAAGTCTAAAGTATAAATATATTTAGAATTTATTGCAAAGGGAACCATAAACCATTTTTTTAATGGACATAAAACACAGATGTTTAAAACCACAGTGGACAATGTGGTGGGAAAAGTTTGTTTGAATAAACAGCTCAGGCAAACACTTGTCTTTCTGTGAATTTTATTCAAGTTTTCTGCAGATGGAACACACGGGGACACATACACATCAGAGAGTATCATCTGAGTGAACTGCAGTGTAACAGCTCATGCAGCTTTTATCTTAGTTTCAGGGTCGGAGTACTATATCAGAGGAACATGGTGTCTTTCAGTGTTCCCTAGGGGATCTATAGAAAGACACCCATGTCCCAGGTACATGTGGTGAACCCTTTAATGTCCTGACCCCTCTGGACATTTGTTAAAGCATCACACACATTTACCTTCCATTGACCCCATACCCAAGAGACTGGAGGCCCCTAGTGAGATTAGTTACATGGGAGCGTTTTAAAGATGGTTATCATTGAAATTTCCATTACAACAGTGCCTGAATATATTAATATCAATATTTCCACTTTCAAATTGGAAGATTTAAATCAGTCTTCAACAACCTATTACACTGAAGGTTATCATAAACCTCATCATGACATATCTGCGGATACATATCCCACAGATTCTGAACTTTTAAATATAATGTATTATTGATTGATATCGCCATACTCTTGTAATAAATATGATAAGAAACATTCATTAAGGAGTTTAATTTTTTATGCTTCAAACACAGCAAATGAAATTCATTCTTACTACAGGGTAGTGTGGTTTTAGCACCAGATAGATCACACATTGATGGTCTTTAATATAATATAAAATATAATATACTGTTTTCTCATTTAGTACTTATTTATAGCCACCTTAAAATCCTGTCTCTCTTATATCATTGTCTTCCACTTCACCATCATCAATATTACTGTCGGGTGACAAAAATATTGTCAGGGTGCTATGACCTCTGATTATTATTATTATTATTTCTGATTATTGTGACATCTGAGTAAAGTAATTCTGTGTGCTTATATTATCCATATTATGATGTATTAGTTTAAAAAAACTAAAACTGAACACTAGATGGAGCCCATTGCAGATCATAATGAGTACAGGCGAAAACAATCCTGTCTGAATTTGCTGAACCAGTAAAGCAGAGCTCGTTCAAATGTTGCTCTCAGTGTGATTTTAGTTGCTCTGGATAGGTTGCTCTTCAACCTAAAAATGAATAAAATGTCGATGTGAATGTACTGAACACTTTTGTATCCTGAGTACCTTTTCCTGAGCTTTCCCTGATAAGAACAGCACGTCCTAGTTCCTTATCCTGCCGTCAGGAAGTAGAGAGGAAGTCAAAGAGACAGGGACAAAGAGGTCAGCTGCCCAGCCTTGCATCAAGGTCGTCCTCATGTACCTCTGCCTCCATGCTGTTATGTAACCATCCTGAGCAGTACACACACTCGTAATGTACCATCTATAGTACACACTGCAGCCCATCTCATCTCCCCCCAATTACAAACATTTGTTTCTGTTAGTGACCACAGTGTTCGCTAAGCTTAAAGCATAAGGCTTGTTATTGACAAATCCCCTGAAAAGAACAAATCCAACTATGTTAGTCTGTCTCAATACATTCTGACTTCCTGCCCGTAGCATTCAGCCCCAACCCCTTTGATTCCTAATGAAGACAAAAAAAGACTCACATTCCTAAAACTCTCGTCACAGCTCGTCACTGTCACTTTTTATCAAAAGTTATTCAAACTGCACGAGATAATGCACTTGTTGGGGACTACTTTCAGCGGCGGATTAATCCACATTTGGTGCACTAGTGAGTATACTGGGCAGCGGGGCTGTGTATGTTGGACTGAGTCAAAATAAACTACTATACTACTACTTCTAGATCAGACAACAGACCTCTGCCTGAGGATCTCAAGGTACGTGCTGGTGCGTATGGGACTAAAAGGTCAGAGATATAACAGGGCGAGAGGCCATGAATAGATGAAAGATATGTAGGGCTCTGGTTAAACAGTTTAATAAAGATAAAATAGATAAGTATTGTACTGTAAGTAACTATTGAAAAACAGAAAGGGTTCATCCTCAGGAATTTTCATGGCAATCTGCACTTTATGTTTTGGCATTTTTTTGTAAGTGGGCATTTTGACCTCATGGTCACATCAGAGGAATGCTCAGTAAGTCATTAACAGGAGTCATCCTCTGGGCATCAAGACCATCCACAGCAAATGAATGGAAATCTGTCCAGTGGTTGTTAAGTCATTTTGCTAAAATTACCACTGTTGGACAGACAGATGAACAGACAAATTTTAGCTTGCCATAACTCAGTTCATCATTTTTACTGAATATTATTAATATTTACACCAAAACCAAAAGAGAGAAATATTAATATTTGTCATTTTAACTGAATTATAATCTCATACTCTCAATATGATATGGAATTCTTAAACAACCAAAGTTAAGTACTGAGTATCTAGAAAGATAAAGTCAGCCTTCTGTGTATAACCAGATGCTTAGGGTTAAATTCTCAGCATCTTTCCTCCTTTACTATCAAATTTTGCACCTCTCTACTATCCAGGCATTTAGCTGACACTCTTATCCAGAGCCACTTAACAACGAGTGCCTCAGCAGAGAAAGCTTAAATTAATTTAAACAGATACAATCTGCTTCTCTGCTGTGAATACAACTACTGTCTGACAAGTACGTACAACACACAACACATTGTTCACAGTCCACATTGAGTTACATTCACAGTTTATCCATTCAGCTGTCACTCTTATCCAGAGTTACTCACAACGAGGACAAGAGCAAGGGTAAGTTTAATTTCTTAGATCACTAACTTTACAAGGCAGACATCAGTGTGAGGAGACAAATCAAAGTGAGCGTCAGGTACAGAGGCAGCCTTTTCTCAGAAATGGAAAGTGCATCCTTTATCAGGACAAAACCTCCATGTTTTTGGTTGATATCAGGAATCAGCTGACAACGTCCTGTCCTGGCAAGTCCACACGAGGGCTGGAATATTTCAAATATTTGGAAAATTGCATCTATGTGTCTTATTCAAGATAAGATTTTTGAGGTTGATATTGATATTTGAAAATTTTAAATACTTGATACGGATGTATTGTTGCAGCTGTTTAAATTGGGGCTAATTGGGGCTAATTGGGGCTAACTCCTTCATATGCTGTTGTTAGCTTAATCTATAATCCTTAATCTATAATCCTTAATCCTAATAGTTGATTGAGATTTTGAATTAATAATTTGAATGTGCAAAGTAACCATAATAAACTAGTACTAAAACATTTACAATATTTCCCTGTCGTGGAGTTTAAGCATAAAGCATAACATGAACATACTTATGTAAAGTACCTCAAAAAGAGCAACCATTTAGTGCAATCTATAGCTGACCGTACCTTTATTCAAATCAAAAATATATAAAGCTTCACTTAATGTGTAACTAAGTATTTTTCCTGCAAAGGTCTACCAGACAGTGTGCCTTTAGTGTGTCTGCAAGTCGTCATTATGTTCCCAGTGACCTATACCCCAAATATATATCCCGTACATCAATGCCAATTTAACTTTCTCAAGAAAAATCCCCCTGTCTGGAGTTAGCAGTACATCATGCTGACAGTAAACTAATAGCCACTGACACACACATACACTCCAAGCCAGGTTTGTGGCCATGGTGCAAGACACTATAGTCTCTTTCTTCTTCTTTTTTAAAAGGTTTGACATATCCTGTTATTCAGACAAATCACCAGCAGCCCAAAGAGACACAAAACATGCTGATGTGACTCTGGATCTGTTTCAGCAGGAATGCTGGTTGCGGACGTGCAGGGAGTGGTGTAAGTAGGTGACAAAAAATGTGACGTGTCAGCGTATCTGCTACTTGACCTTTGTCATAAGAGTTGTTATATTTGAAATATAATCTAAAATTAGTCTAAAAATTAAAAAAAAAATCTCATTAAATACGCAACATGAGTGTGTATTTCATAGTGGAATTTAAACATGTTTGGAGACCTTTAGACTGATTATTAGATAAATCCATGTAACATACATATTTATTTAAATTTTACCTGATTAGTCGGAGTAATATTTCACTCCATAACCAGCATACCTTTTTGGCCAGCATCTTGTAGCAAGAGACCAGCATAATTCAGTCGAAATTCAAACACATGGCTCTTCTGGAACTATATCTTCAGTGTGTGTGGCTAAAATTTGGAACAGCATACCAAATGGATTTAGTATTTTAGTAAATAAGTACAATTTGTCTTATGAGTAATGCTGCATCTATTGTAAACTGCAGCTTGGGATGTAGAAAGCACCAATATCTTGAGGCAACTTTCCTGTTTCCTCATGAAAGGCAGATGATGGTGAATATCTTTAATATTCCATTCCTTCCTGAAATAGGCATCTTCATTTTGATCCTCATGCATTTTTGGGGGAAAGCAGTAGAAAACACTGATGGCAAGTCTGCCTGGAAGTCACTTGAGGTTTTTTCTTTTTTTCCTCGGCTGATTCTCTCTTGCTTCCTAGTGCCTCAGTATCTAAATGGTTTCAGTCTGAGTTGCTCCTGGAGGTAAGCAGGCACACGGTGTTGGTTATGCAAGCTCTGTAATGTCACCCCAGGCCTCTGTCTTTCAATATCTGTGCTTTCAGTACATTCTACTCTGGTGAGCAGGAGGAATGAAAACAAAAAATGTAATGCTTGATGCCAGTGTGTCAAGAGAACGTGTGAGTCTACCTCTGCAGAAAGCCTTTGTCCTTCTACATATCTGAAATATTTTGAGAGTGATATGAATGTTTTGTGTTCCATTTTACAGCAGATAAAAGGCCATCCTGAGGGCTCCGGTATATTTAGTTTGAAGATGAATTTAGTGAGTTATCAAAGATGCAGGTTGTAAATTCCAGTTTACACGCTATTGCTGGAGGTCTGTCAACATCGGAAGTTTAGTATCCACTTATGCAGAACCTAACAGTTGCACGATAGCATGATTGCAGGTTAGATGTCAACAATTTTCTTGAGAAAAAAATTATCATAAATCAGTTTTATAGTATAAAAACAGGAGTTGGGTTTACAAGCCTGTCAACTGCCTGGGGAAAACAGCAAGGTTCATTGGGAGCCTTCAGTTCAGACAAAGAGCCAACTTGTACATCTATGAATAGACAAGCTTTTGTTAAACTACTAATTATTCTCAGAAGCTCTATTAACAACATTTACTACTGCCTAAATTGGTGTTTGTGAACACAAACTTTGTTTCGATGAAAATAACACCACACATAAAATAATCAAGTATTTGATCCATTTGGCAATTTCCTAGAACAGAAAATGTTGAGGAATTTATCATATTACATGTCACAGTACATGTTGACACACATACACAGGACAACATGACATCACATTCAGTCCAAGAGCAGGACCTGTCACACAGTAGTGGCGAGATTGTTACAATCTTCAGTCATGGTATATGTTATATTTGAGTGAGAGAGCATTATCAGGATATAGAAAAGTGGAACACTCAGTTCAGATAAATCCAAATACTTCATCACTCACTTGTCGTCAAGTGCTTATCATGTCTACAGGGTAGCAGGGAGGGGGCTGGAGCCGATCCCAGCTGAAATCTGGTAACAGCCACGCAGACACAGGGACCCACTACCTTCTTGCTATGAGGCAACTGCACCACAGTGCCGCTTCAAGTACTTCATCGCATTGATGCAAATATCCTGCAAATACAACATTGTAACAGTATCCAACAGTATATAAAAGACAACAAGAGCTTGGCATTGGAATTACAACAAATCAGCATGAACAACATATGAGCAAACACATTTTAAAAATAACAATCACAAAATAAATGCAAAATAAATCTAAGGTTTAGAAAAAAACACATTGGGAGTTAACACTTTACTGAAAATAAATGTATTCATAAAAATGTAATAATTGACAATGCACTGAAAATATGTGCATATATTAATGCACATGTGAAGTGAAAAGACGCACATCTATTAATACAGTGGTTCCCAACCTTTTTGGTGTAAGGTACCCCATAGCCTTGTCAAGTGAACTTGCGTACCCCTTCATCAATCACACCTATAATGTACCAAATGTATGACACCACTGATCATGTTGTTTTTTAAAAAAAAATTTTTTTATACAATTGAAGTGTCAGGATAAAGGTTCGTTTGGTCACCTACACTAGGCTACTGCCATAGAAGCTGATGTTTCAACCAAGATAACCATTAGTTTTGGCTAATCATTTGTAGGGCTGCAACTAATGATTATTTTCAATGTTGATTAATGTCGATCAGTGGTTTGGTCTGTAAAATGTCAGAAAATGGTGAAAGACGTCAATCCTTGTTTTCCAAAGCCCACAATGACGTCCTCACATGTCTTGTTTTGTCCACATAATTCAGCCCAAAGATATTAGGGAGTTTGCTCTCCTAGAGGAGAAAAGAAACCACAAAATATTTACATTAAAGAAGCTAAAATTCACTCAAACCAATTATCATAATAGTTGGCTATTAATTTACTGTAAAAGTTGACAACTAATCAACTAGTTCATCAATTAAATTTTAGCAATTTAGTACAACCATTACCTTTAACTACCTGTTTAGACTTATATTGCTCACTAAATAGTTTTCACTCACTCTTACATAATTGCAACAGGTACAGTGGTGTTCAGATGTTACAGCTGCCTTAATATGTGGATATAGTCTTTTAATAAATTAATAAATTATATTTTTTCTTATTGGTTGGGCTTATTTGCAATCTTCCTGTACCCCCTGACAACTGCAGAAGTACCGCCTGGGGTACAAGTACCCCTGGTTGGGAATCAATGTATCAACAGATGTAGCAGTATAGATTTTAAATAGAAGTGTAAGACCCATTCATTAAGAGCAGCCTGCTCACTGATTCTTCCCATCCCGGGAGCAACCAGAGATGTTAAAAAAGACTTACATGTCATTTAAATACTGGATTAAATCCCCCAACTCTTATGTCTCACACAGTATGTAACACACAGTCTATGGTTTCATCCCTGTTACCATAGTGTCCTTACCACATTCCTGCCTCAAACACTTTACACGTTGGGCTGTGATTGGCTATAAAACCACACTTGATTAATGGCTAACATGGCTAAAAATATCATCAGGAAGGGACGTATGGTTACATTTAGAATTTTTTTTTCCTTTTTTTTTACATCAATAAGTATATATATATACATATAAGTATATATTATGAATCTTTCTTTTTCTGCTTCACCGCTATGAGGCACTAATTACCCCTCATACACTCTACAGCCTCACAGAAGGGGGCGTTCCCGGTCTGAAGCAGAGCTCAGGACATTTCAGCACCGAGCTCAGTGTGGAGGGAGAGCTGAGTGAGGAGGGACGTTGCTGCTCGGCCCAAGTGGATACAAGCCAAGATGTTCTTCCTTCTCGAAAAACCCTCCTTCTAAAACGGTTCTTTTTTCAAGCTGGGAACATAAGTAAGGCTCGTGAATCTACCGCGAGGTGACCAGCCGAGACAGATGAGTCCGTGGTCTCTCTGAGTCCTGTGGTAACCTCTGCCTTTGTTCGTGACATCTGTCCTTCACCTCCAGGATGGATCATTTAGAGAAGGAGCACAGGTCGGACGAGGAGGCTGAATATGAAGAGGAGGAGGTGGACCCCAGAATCCAGGTAACTAATGTTTACAGCCATTGTATTGATTAGTGGTTTTTGATCATCGACACTGTATTCCGTCCATTGTAGTCCAGCCAACAGCCTGTGTCCACACTACACAAAGTCCTATCTGAATTTTCTGAATGATATGAATGTTTCCTGTTTTAGATGATGCAAATGTCAACCCAGTCCTCCATGCTGATGTCATTCAGAAGAAGAGGGTGAATTATGAGCTAAGAGCTCCAGTTTGGTCATTAATAGCAGTAAACAATCATTTAACATTAATGCAGTATTACAGATGAGCTGTAATCTGTGATTGAGATTTTCAAAGAAAAGGTACTGTCTTCTCACAAGAGAAAGTATGAACAATGATTGATTCTCAAGCATAAACAGGACGAAGAAGACAGAATAAGTGATATAATGGACCAGGCAGATAGACCTACAGATGAAAGTGAGTGTAGACTGTAAAAAGGACTTGTGATCAAAGGTTTGAGAAATCATTTAAATACTAAAGACTCTCTCAGTTTCATTGATTTATCTGCCTAATTATTTCTGGTATATAATCAGTTGAGTGTTTTTGCTTAAAAAATGAGATGACTAATCAGTTGTCAAAACAGTTGATGATTAACTTTCTGTCCCTAGACTTCATTGATTAATCGACTAATTGTTTCATCTTAAAAATACAGATAGTAGGGCTGCAACTAAGGGTTATTTTTATTATTGATTATTCCTCTATTTACCTACAAATTGTCTGAGAAGATTCACAAATGGGCAAGCTAAAGGTAACCTCCTATACATTTCCTGACCAACCCACCAAAACGTTCAACAAATTCTGTTTCCTATCAACTCAAACAAGCGACAGCAGCAAACAAACAACTGAGAATCTGGAACAAGTGAACGTTTTGGTATTTTTACTTGAAAAATGACCTTTTTATTAAATGATAATCGTAGCAGGTCCTGGTGACCTCGTGGGGGTCCCGACCACACTGACTTAGCCAATTCATGATTCAGGTTTTAAAAAGTGGTCAAAATAATGACCAGACGATACTGACTTTATTAAGCAGATTGGGTAATGGCCAGATGAGACAAATCCACAGTTAAATACACTTCATTGTCGTCATTACAATTCAGACTTAGCATTTAGTGCTGCAGCTTCATGTTACCTTTCATAAAAACGCAGTGTGGTTTATAGATTTTAAAGTTGGGGGGGGGGGGGCGCTGGTATCAGATTCGAAATCGCTATCTGCAAAAACCCTGAGTTGAGGTATCTGTATCAGGAGGGAAAATGTCAGATCAGTTCATCCTAAAAAAGATGAATTGGTTAACAAAGTTGTCATCTATTAAATTCCTCTGATTTAATTAGATTTCTTTCTCTGTTGCTTGATCTCACTGTTGTTCCCTCGCTTCCAGGGGGAGCTGGAGAAACTCAACCAGTCCACAGACGACATCAACAGATGTGAGACGGAGCTGGAGGTCAGTCTGCACACAAACACAGAGCCATGTGCACTGAATGTGTATGCAGGTTATCTGTATGCTCGAGCAGTGCGTCCCTTTGTACCCGTTTGACTGATAGAGCATGTAATCGTGCACAAGTAACCTCTGTCAGCAGATCAGACTTCACATCTTGTGTTCACCTGCGCTCGGTCAAGTGCTGACTGACAGCCGGTGAAATCAAGCTGTCAGTTTACCTCTTCAGAAAAGTGTTGTTTTGAAGGTATCAATGAGTGCACATACAGCAGGACCTTTGCTCCGTCTCCAGGCCAAACTGTTTTCATTTGGCTCTGAGTCAGCAGGTTTAAATATACAAGGAATTGTTCTGTATCTAGTTTTGTGAGAAACACTGATTTAATTTTGTTACAATAATCCAATTTTACTTACAGCTCTATTCAGAGCAGTTTGTGGTGATCAAGCAGGCAGATTTAAGAGTCTCGCTAAATGACTTTTTCAAGGTTGTTTTACACAACTGATCTTTGAATCCCATTAAAACCCAGTAAAGGATGTAGATCAGCAGTATGTCGCTTTATAGAGGTGAAAGTCCAAAGTCTTGTCTTGCTCCACAGTTTGAGAATTGTACATGGTGTTAATCAGGCAGCTGAGAGGTTGTTAACCAGAGTTCATTGAGTTAATTGGTTTTCCTGTGCAGGGTTTTTCTCTGAATGACGCAGCTATTATTTGGTGAGAAAGTGTTTAAATCATTAACAGCAAGGATTGTAGTTGACCAGAGTCACATTTTTTTTCGTTATCTGGCTCCATCATGAAGGTTCCCCAAGAATCTGCTCTAATTGTACTTTCATATGTAACATCTTGGCAAGAAACAAACATGATGAGAGTTTGAGTTTGATAGCATCGCCTCAGAGATTCAGCTTATATCTGTAACACATTTTGTTGGCTGAGAAAGTAGAAATGGTTAATTTAATGTTGACAGTCTGCGGCTACGTCCCGGAGAAGAGCAGCAGAAGAGATGAATGTTGATTGAATGTAAGAGTGCAGCTAACATTTATTGCCATTGTCGATTATTCTGCCAGTTATTTTCTCAATGAATTCTTAGTCTTGAAAATGTTAAAACGATTGACCGTTGTTATTTGAAGAGCTATGGGAAATGGGATGTGAAAGCAAATAAAAAAGAATGCTGTTCTTAGGCACATTTTATTTGTGATAACCGCTCTTCAAGGTGGATTATCTTTCCTTATCCATGACTGCTTTCCTGTGTTTTTCTCTTAAAATATTGATTTAGAAACCGCTGACTACCAGTCATGAGTATTAATTTCAAATAGTGCTTGACCTGCTATGTCTTTTTTTTGCAGCTATCTGAAAATAACCCTCCTGCAAATCAAAATAGAGTGTTCTTTGAGGTCATTGGATAAATATTAAACACTTGACATACAGAGTCAGTGGTTTGGATCAGGGCCCTTGGATTGTATACAGAGCCTCCTTCATCTTTATTCAGTAGTTGTGGTTTTGTCATCTGTTGGGTCAGTTGAACCTATTTGCATCTCTCCTGTAGATACCATGTGCCTGATGTTGAGTTCAACACTGTGTCTATTGATAAACCCTGACTGATTTACATTTCTGCCCACTTCTTATGGTTCCACGGACTACAAAATTAAGTGAAGTTGTTTTCATGTCTGACAAAGACATCTACTGTCAGAAGGGGGAAAAACACTCAAACGGTCACGACACAGTTGGAAATCACCCAGTGCATCTTTTAGGATATGGAAAGATAATAATCTCCCCAGAGAAATTGAATTGACGTCAAACACCGCAACACCAAGAAGGAATTGCATTTCTTTTTTTAGAGCTGAAATTAAACTAGTCTCAACTTTCTTAAATGGGAACATTTTCTGTAATGTGGATTTTTTTTCACTATTTGCTACACAAATTGATTAATTGAATTATCAATAATGAAAATAATCAGTGGTTGCACCTAGTGCCAGTGTCCTAGTCTAGTTTTCCATGATGGCTAACTGAAAACCTTCAGTTTATGGACTGTCGTTGGATAAAATAAGCAATTTGAAAAAGTCACTTTGGGCGCTGGGAAACGGCATTGTTCACTATTTTGACATGTTATAGACTGACTAATTGATAATGAAAGCTAGTTGCAGCCCTAGCTTCCTCAGCCATTAGAGGGAGGTCAGAGATTTTAGTGTCAAGGACACTGAACGAGGACAGATGCTTGGTATCAGTGGATCTTGAACCTGGATGTCCCTGTTGACTCATCATTTGCTCATCAGCTCCACATAAACATCCAAAGTGCTAAATCCTTTGGTGATTCCCTGCCAGGATTAATATCGTCTTTCCAAATTTCCCATTTTCACTTCCACTGATCATCCTATCATTTGACCTAAAGAGGTGTTTGAACTGAAGCGGTCCTGCTGCTGATGAGAGGAATAGAGAGAGTGACTGGAGTAATAATGAGCCGAGTGTCGTGGGGTCTTCAGTGATGTGAAGAAGCTGATTCTCTGTCACAGCAGTGAAGCAAATGCTATTTAATTTAGCGGATACCCACAAGTTCTAGATATATCGCCTCAGGGCGCTAACATGTTGACAAGGTGAAGTGCGTCACAGTGTGAGTGTCCGAGGCCTGAGTGGGAGGAGAGAGACTCTGCACTGCAGTCTGCATCAACATCAGTATAATCACAGAGACACTGAGATCCAGAGGTGACGACACAAGCACAAAGAAATATGTTCATGGCTATGTTGAAATTCATTATGATATGCTTTTGTTCTCATAATTATTTTTTGCTATTTACAGTGCAGCCCCGAAGTATTTGGCCAGGTTTGAAATTAAACAATGACGATGAGGTTAAAGTTGCTGACTTTCAGCTTAGATTTGAGGGCGTTTACATCCACATTTGACAAACTGTGTGGAAACTGTGGACAGTCAAAGGGTAAAAAGGGTCATGATTCCTTCCTTCCCTTGAAGCTGAGAGTCAGCACTTTAACCCCCATAGTCATAGTTTCATTTGGCACACAGTGTGTGCAGCGTGTACATCGGTGAAAGCAAACCGTACAGTAATGTTAGTTTCGGCTGTCTGTGTAGATCTTACACCTCAGACTGCTGCAGCCCCTCACAGCCTTTAGACCTTCTGGGTAGTCTAACCACAATGATGATGTTCTGTTTGATGCAGTGCTGCCATAAAGACCTCCTGTCTTTAACACATTGTATTCATATATTGAACTACAAGCAAAACTGAAGAGCTGAGAAGTGTTTTAAATAAAAGGACCTGGATATTGTAAGGATGCTGCGGTTTTTGCTATGTCCTAGAAAACTCATGACTGGTGGTAAAAAATGGAGATGGGGAAAATGCATTTTTACAAATGCATCTTTGTAAGCAAGACCGAGGAACAAGTCCAATCGAAGCTCTGATGTACCTGATGGTGAAATCCAGCTGTCTTTCTTTGTGTTTTGTTTTTCAAGTTGCAGCCCGTTGTTACCTTGATGAAACACTAATATAGTTTTCCAGTAAGTGGTTTTGGCAGAGGTCTTAAGTTAGATAAATAATAAGGTTGAGTTTCCTTCTGGGACTTTGACATCAAGTGTCATGAGTTTCCATTTTTAGCATGTCTTCAAAGTTCAACAAATTAAATTTGAAACATTGTTTTTTGCAGTTGAAATTCAATTCAGCCTTTGATCCAATCCAAAGGGGATTAACCAATACCTGACAATGCTAACGTTTGGTGTACAAGTCACAGTAATTTGACCGTGACCCGGTGGACTTCACTAAGCCCCCTTATTACTGTTGCTGCACCTGTCATGCTTTCTATTCTAGCACTGCACATGTACAGTTTACACTATAATGATGGCAGATTTACCACTCAAAATCTGTGGTCATTTTTAAAGCAATTTGATTAAGCTACGTATGTAACATTGTGCTAATTTAGTGCTTTGTCACAAGGCAAAAAACTGAGGCTAAAGCTTACAGGCTATTTTGATTTAACATAAGACCTTTCCGATGTTTACAATAGAAACCTTAGGTAAGCGTCCCCAGATTTAAAGAGCAGGATAGCTACTAACATTAGCCTTAACTCTGTGACATGTCTCTAACATCTGGGACATCGTATGGAACTATTTAAATGATTTTTAATCCATTTGTTGCTATTTCTTCTTGTGT
>NW_024040152.1:3654628-3682587 GCF_014851395.1 Micropterus salmoides | reverse complement strand
AAAAGAAGCAAAATAGCTTTTAAAGTCAGGTTAAATAACTCATAAGACTACTTGGTGCATAGAACATTTGACATGGTGTTGTATTTGAGAAATTAGTGTGGATTACTTTTAACTCATTAATTGTATAGCCTAATAATCAGCAACATTGTATCACGGGAAACTGTGTATATAGGCTATACTTTTTTATTATGACTGCATATTTGCTGGGTTAATGGTTTTAGAGCGACGTCTGTTGGCTGGTTAATGATATTACATGAGCTAAATAAAATGCGCAGCCCCTGAGCGTTATAATAAACAATTTCACTTACTGCTTGTGGTTGGCCTGCTGCTCCTACTACTGCTACTGCTGGTTGAAATGAGCCTTCTACGGTGTTCTGAGTCTGATTCAGCGGCGTACACGGTTCTGCTGGATCTGGATGAATGATTTCCTCCGCTATCAGTCCCCGCGCTTCTACCGTGATCCGTTACGTGACCTCCCATCTGCGGCCTGACTGGAGCGCTCTACATCATCAACATCCGGCTCATCGTGTTCCGGGGACCCCGGTGTTATGTACGCTTGCGGTACTGAAACCAATGGCTGATCCGATTCCGGAACCGGACCGTTCTCCTCGTAAAAGCTAGGGAGAGACCCTGCATAAAGTACCGTTCACAATCGCTCGCACCATCTGCGGGTGTAATGAAAGAAAAGAGTACTGTTACCACATCTGCGTAAAAGTTTGTAAATAAATAAATAAAACCTACACACTGATTAAAAGTTAAGGTAAAATTACTTACCGACTTCTCCTGTGAGATCTACAACCTGCGCTGATGGAATGCCATTCTCCCTTGTAGAACCTATTTGCTCCTCTGAGTAGAAATCTGTAAAACAATATACAAAATAGACATCAGGATAGGACACTTTAAAATTTAGAACATTTCTGTTTCACTGTACTACATAGAAGGCCCTCTTACCTTCAAGGTGATATTCGGTTGAATGAAGCTCATTGCCGATTAAGTCAAAAACTGTTAATTGAAAACACGCAGGAATGAAATACAAAGTGTCGATTTTTGCTATTTCTTAAGTTAAGGAGGAAAGGCTGAATGCGTACCGTGTTCTCTTTGAAGGGTCATTGCTCTGGTTTCAGGTCACTAGTGTGAAGACCTCTGGATTTCTGGTAGGGTACTTACAGAAGTAAGAAAAAAAAAGAAGAAAAAACACCCGAGTGCTGCTCTGCATGTGGGAAATAACTGGTGAGGGGTTGGGGCCGTTACTTCTGGTACAACCAGATTATTATATAGTCTGTAGTTCCAAACTCTTGTCTCCGGCTGATAAAAATAGGTTCCTGTTTCAAAAACGAACTCTGTCTGATAAAACCAGACCGTTTTTAACATCCGGAGTCTGGGTTATAGATAACCATAGTTAATAACTGGTCTACAAGATTACCTGAGGATGACAGTTAAACACACAACACGCCTCATTGAGAAAACAGAGGGAGGTGCGGGGGGTGGAGCACATTCCTCAATTCACCCTGCACAGCCTATGCTACACCAGAAAGAGAGAGGACAGAGAAGAGGAGACACAGACTCTAGAAGGATTAAGTTTTAAGACTCACAAGTTTAAGACTAGGCTACAGCTTTGGAGTGATAATGATGGCAAGTTTGTAAGACAAAGCACTAGCAAAGTAATTTGGAACACTCTTATTTTGCTGCATGCTGTTGAAGGTAATTTAAAAATCTGTTTAATTTTAACTCACTGTTATACTATTTTACTGTAATTATTTCATTTTATTCTTTAGTTCTTTAATGATGGTAAGTTTGTCACACAAAGCTTTAGCAAAGATTTTACAAAGTTTAATTTTGGAACTGACTCTTATTTTGCTGCATGCTGTTGAAGGTAATTTATAATGCTGTTTAATTTTTACTCACCGTTATACCATTTTACTGCTTTACTGTCATTATTTCAATTTATCCTTCACTTGTTTAATAATAAAGACTGACTTGATTCCAAAGAAACCTCCTAGTGATCCTTTGCTGGCCCCGGAGATTCCTCCTTTACTTATAACTCACTGCTATACTTTTTTAATGATAAATTTATTGTCACAATCACCTCCTAGTTAATTCATTCAAGTTGTATTACTTAATAAAGTCTTTAAATCAATGAAAAACCTCCTCCAATTATCAGTCAAAAACACACAATGGAAGGATGTACGCACCCCTCTTATCAGTTACATACAGACATCCGGTGTGGGGGGTGGACCGGAAATAGCTGTCAAAAATGAGTTTGATGGAATGTCATGTATATTTCTCTCTCTGGTGTCAAATAGCCTGAAAATAACTTTCTGGTATCTTAGAGTGGGAGTGGGAGCAGATAGACATCACTAGTTGCCACAAAGTCCTACACATTGATCATTTAAAGACCATAACTAGTCACAGAAACATCCTATGCCATCAGCCATATATGAACAGATAAAAACATATGCAGTCTGCATAGAATAGAAAACACTGTGTTGTAACACAATATTAGTTTGACAATAAAATACAGTTAAAACTGCTGAGACAGTACTGAATGCTTTAACACCATCTCCAGACAGTGTTTTACTTCAGCATAAAGTGCAAAACCTTAAATTATGAAAATCCAAACAGATGAGTCATCAGAGCACAACCTTACATGTTTTTTTGCAGTCTATTTTCTTAAACCATGCACAAGTAAGGAACACTATCCTCCACCAATGTTCATGAGGACCTTTAGGTGTGGCTTCAAAAGGTGTTCCTCAGCTCAAATTTAACACCCTGAGAAGAGCAAGGACAACCAGTTGGCATCAAGTGGAGTGTAGTGACTATGCCCTATATTTAGCCGCTACAGGTAGTTAATTGATTTATTGTTCTTAACGTTAACGTGTAAATTGATGTCCAGTCTTTTCCGTAAAGTTTGCAGTTTGGCGTTTATTACCTGCATCCACTTACTTTAAATAATACGTAATATAAAGTAGAACAAACAACATAATCTGAGCACAATAAACCTAGCACAGTTAAAAACTGTTTGCTCCTCTTCTTCCATTAATCACACCTGTTTGTAACAATACAGGAAATTAAATAGGCTAAGGCCAGCATCGGCTACCACACAACACAACATCATGCCCCCTGTGGCTTGGAGGAAAACAGGCAGTATGGCTCCTACATGGAGTTAGTGGAGGGACAGAAGAGAAGTCACAATGAACATCAGGACATTTGAACAAAGACAAGGTAACCATTTTACTGATGGATATAATTGTCTATTATCATAAGCACATAGATTATGTAAAGTGAGTTCCACTCACTGATTAAGCTCTAACCTGGGGTAGGGATGGGTATCATTACTCGGTACCTTTATGTTACCGACCGAAACAGCCCGGTATCGAGTAGAACCCGAAACGTCTCCAGTCAAACCAATACTTCAATGATAGACCTACGTTTTGTAACCAGATTGCGGCAAAAAATGACTATTTGCATGGTTTTGCTTGCAGCCAAACACACAAGCAACACACCGAAAGAAAGAGAACCACACACAATTTCTGTTGGTTTCATTTTCTGATCATTTAACACTTCTCTGTACATTTTTATTTGCTGTTCACATCACTGATCCATCACTGCGTTCCATCACATCAATTAAACGCTTTTGTGGCGCAGCAGTGATCAGCTGATTTTACTCAGGGAGCCTCCGGCTGAAGCTGCGGGTGTTTCAGGTGTAGTTTGGTCGGCTGGACGTACAGCCTCTCTATTCCTCTGTATGTTTAGTGTAGTGAGGATGACCTAATTAGGATGAGGAGCGATGATGCAATTCCCCAATACTTTTTATGTAGCAGTTTTTTGAAAAACCTAGATAACCTTGCTTGTCAATAAAATAATAATAAGCTACTAATCAGGTGGCATGTCAGCAGGTGACATTTTATGCAAGGTATCGAATGAAGTACTCAATTGGTATTGGTATCACTTTAAGGGTACTGAGTTTGGTACTGGTATCGTAAAATTTTAAACGATACCCAACTCTAACCTGGGGTAATATAAATCAGTTGTATTCAGGCTGGACTTATAGTTTTGACTAAATAGAAATAACTTAAGTAGAAGAACATACATCCTTGTTCACTAGGTATGTTTGAAGTATTACTACAAGCCTTTTTTAAATGTGTTGTCTATTTGATAACTGTAATAAATACAACAACCAATGCTTACGTCTACAGTCTTCAACAAACTCGAGGGATTTTTGAGGAAATGAGGAAGGCCCTGCAGAACGGTCCTCTTCTTGTGTGTTGAGCTCTGATAAATTCTGATAAATTCTTTAAACTGCTGCATATTATTACAATGTCCAGTGTGTAATTTAGTGGCACCTAGAAATGTAGTTTCAGACTGCAACTCACTTCACCCTCCCCTTCCAAGTGCAAAGCCAGTGAAACCCTTAACTGACATCAAATGTTTTTGTGTTGTTGATTTTCAGTAGACAGTAGAAAGAGGTCGGAACACCAGTATGGGCACAACACAGAAGCTTCAGCAATGCGCTCCTGTAGTAGAGGCAGGAATATTTTTTTCCCCTTTGCCTTGCTGTCATGACTCGCTCTATAAGGGTGAAGTGAAGGCATTACTACTGTACGCTCTTTTCAAAGCCACCAGATTCATTTCACAAAAAACTATAAGAACTATTGTGTTACCTTGATTGTAAAAGACAAGACAGTAGTTAGTGTTACTTCTGTGGTTGGCTCACAGGTATCTGTGGAAGTTTGCCCAGGTGATGAAATCAGTTGATGTCAAACACAAGCAATAGAACTTACCATCATAACAAAATACATCTGTCTCACATATCAGTATCTATGGGTAAAATGATGAGCCCCAGAGATTTAGCAAGTAGCATACCAACATAAGCTGGTGCCTGAGAGACAGCAGTAGAATGTGTTTAAAATTGACATCATGAACCACTTTCTTAATAAAGCTGTGTTTAGCTTTGGAACGTATAGTCAAATAAAATCTACCAGCGGCCCAAAGCAGCAGATCAAATGAGGGCAGTGTTCCAGAAAGGGGTGTTTAGGCTTGAGTCTCAGGTCTAGAAACACAGTCTGTAACAGTTTCAGTCAGTAACATTAAAGGTGGATGAAAAGTTCCACAATGTCACAAGCAGGGCTGGAAATTAACACACGCTAAGCGCCAAATGTGGGTAGATTTATAGTGTAACACTTCTGCAGTTTCGCTTTTAGAAGAAAATGTAAAGATTCTGAAAAAACTAATAAGCAGCTTAAGTATAAGACTATTGGCAGCAGATTTCCATAACACACAATACTGACACCAGAAATATACATGAGTTGAACCCAACTACTCAAGCAGTGAATAGATATTCACCAGCTGTGTAATACTTCTGCTCAAATATCTGCTCTACTGTTAATCTAACTAAATGGAAAATTAAATTTTCATATTGTCACATTATAAGATTTTATTATTTGGTGCAAACCGCACCAGCAGCCATATTTCAGGGATAAAAGCTAGCGAAGACAAAGAAATATTACTGAGCATATTTTGCTTCCTCTTTCAAAGCAGCCTTACTCATGAAGGTGTTATAGTAACTTTACATCCAAACTGGAAATCCAACCTTTCATTTGGGAGATACTTAATAAAAAGAAAACTGTTCATTAAGGGGAAATGTTGGCCTATAAAAATGCTCTATATGAAAAAGGGTCACCAAAAGCATTAATCAACAACTTTCAGCTAGTAAAAGTGTGAGCGGATGTTGGAGACACTAATTGCCACACAGAGAAGTTGCATCAGTGTCAAAATGAGGATGCTCTGTGGTTTAATGACAGGGGCTGATTTCTGTCTACAAGTCAGTTGGAACTAAACAGAAGGACTGTAGCGATGGCGGAGGAGGAGGTCAACTATGCTTCAGTTGTTTTCAAAACTAAGAAGCATTCCCCATCTGAAGGTAAGTTCAGTTGTTTGAATTCATTTTATTTTTTAAATCAAGAAAAGATCTTGAAACGCATCATGTCATTGATATGGATCAAATACTGTTTCCTTGTTTACACATCAATCTGCCTGGACCCCCACACAGCCCAGTCGTCAATTGTATGGCTGGATCTGTATGTGATCATCCTCTTCATGTGATTTCTTGCACTGGTATTTTCTTCAGTAAAACTGGTTAGTAAATGCATTTGAAAATTGGACTGTTCAGAACATGAAATAATATTAAAGCCATTGCCCTGTAAGTTTGTTGAGCAACAATGAACACATCTGCTTTTGTTTGATAGCGCCCATTTATGTAACAACACTGGAGATTCCACAGACCACAGCTATCAAAAACCAGTCAGGCACATGTGTAATGAAGTGGTTATTTTAAAAGTGTTTCTCTATAAAATGCATAATTTCCCTTTCATGATCCGCTAACTGTGAGAGAATTGGATCATCTTACGTTTTAGCTGCCCTGTGAGGGTCTACAGCAGAGGTCAGAAATAGGCGGCCCGCCAGCACTAATATCAGGCCAGATTGCTTTGATAGCAGAAAAATAAAAAGTAAAATAAATTGATAGCGGCTTGTGTCATGACAGCTACAGTTACTCACATAACCACTTCCTCTTAAATGATTGTGCCTACAAAATAATGTTGCAAGAATGTTTTTTTGCAGCAATGCTTTATGTCAAGCTTATTGAGAGCTTTTACTTTGAAGAGTTCTGAAGGACATTCACAAGAGATCTGGCTTGCTTGACACACCTCTGAAAAAAACGTCAGTAAACGTGTGATTGGATTCCCCTGAATTTCCTCAGGGAAATGAAAATAAGCCTCCATTGGTTTTTGAATCCGGATCAAATGCTGGGATACGCACACACTGCAGGACATGCTTTTTTGTGAGCATGTGCAAAAGTGTCCTTATAATCAATTTGTTTAACATGGGAGAAAATCTATCTTACAACCTTCCTAATGGTAGTCCCGCACAGTCCCAACTGAGTTAAGCCTGCACACAAGTAGCCTATACAAGGATTTCAAATAATTTGACTTTGTTCTGGCCAGCCATGTAATGGCTTGAAAATAATTTGGCCCAAAGACTTATTTGCCGACCCCTGTTCTACAGAATACAGTTCTGGGAAAAACACTGAATTACTTTTAATTCTAAAACAAGATACTGGGACAGTCACAATAATTTCAAATGTTAAAATAAGCCTCCAAAAGCCTTTACAATTTAGACACTATACAGTAATTAACCACAAGATTGTGTTCTTCAACCTTTCAGCTAATAAGGAGGAGGAAACTGTGTACAGTGATGTGAAGGTGCGAAGCAAAACAACCGAAAAGACTGCTGACACAAACAGTAAGTTGTAAAGAAAAATGTACACAGCATTCAGTAGAGTATATCTATTAATACTACTATTACTGCTACAAATACTACCTCAGATTTATCGTTATTACAACTATTAAAAGGGAACTAATAGGGGGGTCATGAGGAGTACTGCTCAGCCTGTGAAAACAGTAGGAGCTTTGTTAATAACTTAGAGACTGCTAATTTTAACAAAGACTTACAAACTGGGGGTGTGGAGTTTAAAAAGATGTTGCTGTAAAGATAAAATCACCTTGAACTATGGGAAGTGTAGGATCCATTGTTTCTGGGGTTTAAGCCATAGTAGGGAATTTCTATTTAGAGAATTTCTAATTTGTATTTCAACTTTCAAGTGCTTCAACTGCAACATTTATTTTACAGCCACCAATTCTTCTTCTTCTCCATCATGAAGCAAAAGTCAGGTGCCCATATGAATATTGAAACATGTTTTGCTGCCTGTAATCATTCCTCCTGTTTGTACTGACCATTAAGAGATCTTTTCTAATGTGCTTCGAATATAAGAGATGGGAGAGAAAATGTCTTTGTTCTGTGTAGAAATGTATTCCCAGGTTTATCTGAAGCTAATATGAGCCTAGCAGTCTGAGTTAGTCACATCAAGAGAACACCTTTCCTATCATTTACTTACTAACTTTTTAATGTAACAAAGCTATTTTGTAGTGAAAATACTCTAACTAAGTTACCCTCTTGATTTTGTTAACTCAGACTCAGCAGGGGTTGTAGCCAATTATGTGGTCTGGTCGCTGCCACACTGACCACTGCTCTCTGTCACACCAACCACTGGTCGCTACCACAGTCTCTAAGGGAAGGCTCCTTTCTGTTCCTTGTTACACAAACTGTGGCTGTACACATTTAAAAAAGTCAGTTTCAAGTTTTTATACGGTCTATGGTTCCAAATTAGACCTTAGATCATTTAAATTATCTCAACTGGCAGATTATACAGTTTTTTTGTCTAATAGAGAGGAATGGATCAAAGCAATTAGATGTGTTGAGGAATTTTCGACTGTATCAGGCTTAAGAATGAATTTGAACAAATCTGTTTATTAGGCTACCACTTAATGAATGTGAACTATCAGAAGTTAATGATAAACCTGTGATACATACTTGGGTGTGATAAGAATGAAAAACTCTGCAATAACCTAAACTTCAGCCCTATGATTAAACAAATAATGAAAAAGGTTCAACATGTGGTGGATGAGGCATCTTACACTGAATGGTAAAGTTCTACTATCTAAAACTGAGGGAATATCCATATCTATGTATCCTTATCACTGGAAATGCCTACTGAAATATACAAAGAATTAGATAAGATCTTATTTAATTTCATTTGGAGGAAGAAATGTCATTATACCCTATGCAACATAAAAAATTGAGGTCTGGAGGTTTTAAGTTTTGAAACCTTAAACAAAGTTGCTAACTAAGTTGATAAAATGGCCTGGAAATGAATAGATAGTATTTTATTTGCATGATTGCCGTTATTCAATTTAAAACACCAAAGTATGAAGAACACATCGCAAACCAGACTTAATCTTTTACTTTGGCGAGAGAGGGCATGAGACGAGGCTCCTCAGTCTTGGGTTGCTGCCACACAGACCACTCCTCGCTGCAGTGGTCGGTGTGGTCGCTGCCACACTGACCACTGGTTGCAGTTGGTTGTATCTACTGATACATCTTTATCATAATTCTTTGTTAAATATACTATGTTACCTACTCTTATTGTTGCATATACATTGCGGTTTGTGTGGTTATAGCCTATCTACAGTAACAAATATATCTAGATCATAAAACTTTGTTAAATACAGCCTACTAATTTTTGATTAACTATATTCTTATTGTTAAAATCAGTCTAGCTTGGATTCAACCAACAAGTGGTCACCACACTTTCCTTCACAGGTGACAACACTGGCCTTCTTCTTGAAGGCAAGAAACAAAGATAGAGAGATTTATTACTGCAGGTTAACCACACAAACTGCAATATAGAGTGCAACAGTAAGAAAATAGGCATAATCAATAATATTATAGGCTATATTTATCAAAGTACTGTGATCTAGATAGATGTAGCCTACTGTAGATTAGCTAAAACCACACAAACTGCAATATACTGTAGGCCTACAGTGCATCAATAAGATACAATATAGTATATTTTACAAAGTATTGTGATCTAGAAAGATGTACACACTTTCATTCACAGGTGATAACACAGGCCTTGTTATAGGCAAGGACTAAAGATAGATAGATGTAGGCTATTACTGTAGGTATAACCACACAAACTGCAATATATATTGCAACAATAAGAGTAGGCATAATCGATAATATATTAACAAAGAATTATTGTATGTATTACAGTAGATATAACCAACTGCAACCAGTGGTCGGTGTGGCAGTGACCACTGTCTTTAGCGCCCCTAGTGGCAGCGACGTCACAGCGACCAGTGTGGCAGCGACCACTGTCTTTAGCACCCCTAGTGGCAGCGACGTCACAGCGACCAGTGTGGCAGCAGTGTGGAACCTCATGCCCACACGCACAAACACACACACAGCAGTCCACTACTTGCCCCAGATGTCTGCAATATTGCAACAAAGTTTGAGTTTCAATAGCGTGAAAAATGCCACCAAAGACTATTGCTCAAGGAGAGACGCAATTTCGCCCTTCATGATCGGTATAATATTTAAGTGTTATTATTTTACGCACTGATGGCCGCCGGCACACAGTAGCAAGCATATTATCATATGTAGCGCTGTACTAATTGGAGGATGCATCAAAAAGCCAATAATGCTAAACAAATAAGAAGCAGTCAATACATAGTCTAATTCTAGTTTCATGTTCGCTGGTCGCGGCCTTAACCTGTTTGTTCAAAACTGTGAGCACGATAGTGGCTGATGGTGAAGAAATGCAGCCATCCTGTCAGTCATGCAGTGCGCTGCGTAAGGTAGTTCATCCGGAAAGTGCTCATGCTCATTTAAGTCTGTTTATCTTCTTAATGTAAATAATAAACAGATTTGTTCAAGTTCATTCTTAAGCCTGATTCAGTCGAAAATTCCTCAACACATCTAATTGCTTTGATCCATTCCTCTCTATTAGACAAAAAAAATTGTATAATCTGCCAGTTGAGATAATTTAAATGATCTAAGGTCACTTTAGGTCTAATTTGGAACCATAGACCGTATAAAAAATTGAAACTGACCTTTTTTAATGTGTACAGTCACAGTTTGTGTAACAAGGAACAGAAAGGAGCCTTCCCTTAGAGACTGTGGTAGCGACCAGTGGTCTGTGTGACAGTGACCAGTATCTTTAGCGCCTCTAGTGGTAGCGACCAGTGGTCTGTGTGACAGAGAGCAGTGGTCTGTGTGACAGCGACAAGACCACATAATTGGCTACAACCCCCTCTCCTCAGACTGCTGAAGCCTTATACTTGTTTGTGTTGTTTAGTCTCAGCAGGACTTTTGCCAGACCAGAAAACAAACAGCAGAGGTCGCTGCTATCAGCAGGTGGCTTGTTGTTTGGGGATTCTTTGTGTCATTTTGCTGTTGGGCATCATAGCAGTCTGTGTCTACAGTAAGTATACAAAACAGGTAGTCTATGCAGTACCTCAGACTTGAGACACACCTGGAAGAATAACAGCACCAGATTTCCTCTGTAACCATCACTATAACCATAACCAGAGGATCTTGTTTTAACACAATAATCAATGTAAAAATGCATGCAGAAACAAAGGCTACGTTCAGACTGCAGGCCAATTTGACCCAAATCCGATCCAATTTTTTTGCCCATATGTGACTCAGATCTGATTTTTTTATGACAGTGTGAACAGCCCAAGTCCCATGGAATCTGATCTTTTCCAGTTCGGAATTGGGCCACTTCCATATGTGGTCCAAATCCGATACAGATCAGATCTTTTTAAATGCGACCTCAGTCTCGACACTCTCAACACGCATTTGATGCGACTTTGACGTCACTGGAGCCGCGTGGAACGAAAAGCTCCACAAAAAGCCTTTATCAAACATGTGGCTCTCTAATAATAAACAATAATAAACTGGAGTCTCCCGCGAGCTAACCTGAGCTAACCCCTGTTGCTCCGTGTTTACTTCTGTAGCCTGCAACAGCGTGCTGCTTGTGACGTCTTGTCATTTTTCTGCGCATGCGGGTCACTTTCAGGCAATTCAGACTGGAGTTCGATGCGGGCCACATTTAAACTATAATGTGAACTGTCAAACAAAAAAAATCAGATCTGGGAAAAAAATCGGAATTGAGCGTTAAGACCTGCAGTCTGAACGTAGCCAAAGTAAGTAATAGGACAGTTCTTGTTATGCAATTGTTATTTTCAACAATGTGCAACCATTTCTTCCACATTCTGTCCATTGTAATGTACAGTGCAACATCTCTGCAAACTCTCAGAAGATGAAAACTTGAGGATCCACAACAATCTGTCCGTCCAGTTTCACAATCTGACACAAGCCTATACTGTCTTAGAAAGTAAGATTGTAAAACTGACTGCAGAAAACCAGAACCTGACATCACAAAACCAGCAGCTGGAGTCACAGAGGAACAACTTAACAGAACAAATACGAAACATGGAGACAAATTGGAATGAGCTCAACGTCAGTCGAGCTCAGTGGAGCATTGATGCCTACTGCCCAAAACCACAAAACCAAAGTATGTTCAGATCCTGTTATTAAGGTAAAAAATAATACTAATAACATAATGCAGTAACAATATTTATTGGTTGGTCTCTGTTGTTTCAGACAGACAGTGTAAAGCTTGTCAGGATGGCTGGTTACACTCCCAGTCCAGCTGCTATGGGATTAATGACCCTGATGTTTCTGGTCAGAAAACCTGGGAAGAAGCTCGAGAAAACTGCAGAGGAAAGATTTCAGATTTGGTTGTTATAGCTGATCAAACAGAGAAGGTAATGAGAAATTTATGACAGCCTACATTCAATGAAAATGTATTTTCACACTGAGTCTGTAGGCCACAGTGTGTTAATTTAAGTATAGTGTTTAAATATCTGATAACTGTCTCTCTGTTGTCAGACATTCATCAATGATAAAAGTTGGGGCAGTTCAGGAACCAAGGGATACTGGATTGGTCTGAGAGCTGAAGATGGGAAATGGAAGTGGGTCGATGGAAGTGATCTGACTGAAAAGTAAGAGACACATTCATAAACATTTTGAAGCATAAAATCTATCAGCCTGCATCTAAACATCATGTTCTTCCCTCAGCTCCTGGATACAACAACCTGCTACCAACGGTCAGTGTGTAATTTCTGTCCAGAGAGAAGGATGGAAATCAGTGAGCTGTGGTGACAGAAACAGATGGATCTGCAAAAAGAAGGCTTTATCTCTTTAAACACTGCAGTCATACTTGAGAAGGTTACTGGGGACTCTGTAAAGATTCATTACATGGAAGACAAAATCAACCGGCTTATAAATATTAAAGTACAAAGACTTTTTTAACTCTTGTTTTTCAAAACACAATTTATTTAAAATATTTTTACATTTTAATAGAAACAAGCAAATAACTTATTAGTAGTAAAAAAGATTATAAACCTGTTTGTGTATTGCTTTTGTGTTTCACTGCAGAAAAACAGACACTCAGATCTAATGTATATGAGCAGTTAAATAATGGATTATTTTTATTTATATTTTAAATACAGTCACTGAATGTGCTTTTCTTCTGCTTTGTTAGAGATGCAGTGCTTATGATTTGTGCAGTAAAGATCTCCAGTTTATTCCCATTTTTATTTACCCCTTCCACCTATCCTCACATCCTCACTTTCTTTCCTTCTTTTCATATCACTGATTGGTTCTTGCTTTCACCTTTCATCTCTCCTCGTTCACCTGTTCACACTTTGTTTAGGGACCGCACTCCTTTTCACTCACTCTTTGACTTTCACATTTCTTTTTTCTCAAATTATTATTTTGATTTATTCTTGAAATGAGAACACATCATTGACATCAATAGATGCCACATGCACATTTAAAGAGGTTGCTTCCTCAAATAAAAGACACAAAACAGTAATAATAATGTATAATGTACTTCGCATACATCTAAGACAAGGAAAAAGGATCTTATAACGGGTAAAAAACGTAAACGTAAATGTACGAGCTTCAGTGTGGTTTGCAGAGGTCCACAGCTATGGAATGAAATTGATTATACTATAAAAATACTACAAAAGGACCTTAAGACGGCAGCTACTAGAAATAGATGTTCAAGCTACAATTACTTAATGGCTGGGGACAACATTTAGATGATGATTTGTCTTTTGATTGTGGAATCTGTTTAAAATGTACTGCAAATCTTATTTATCAGAGTTTCTATTCAATGTACGTTTACCTACCTAATTAATGATGGACTGATACAAATTTTTATATTCTTGTCTGTTTGTTTAGGGACCACTAGGATTACGGTAGCTTCGTTTTTAGGGTATTATGTTGGTACATTTTTGGAATACTTAATTGTAGTATATATTTAGATAATATCTTAATAGTTTAAATATATGTTAAATTATTTCCTTACTTTCTGGGCCCTTAGATACAAGCTTGAGATAGCTTATATGGGTGTCACTATTCACAAATCAGTATAATTTTTATGATTGTACTGTAATATAATGTCTTGTTGTTGTGAATAAAGTATTGAATGAATGCATTCCTGCACTTTGTTAAATTTTTATATTTTGAATGTATATTTTGTTACCCGCTGTCTGAAATGATGGAATTCAGTAAGTGATTAATGCTCAAATTGTTCTGTGGGAGGACCCCAGTTTGTCTGAATACAGATCACCTTATTTGGTCACAAAACAAAGAAAATACCACTATCACATTATTGATCACCTATGCCTCAATGAAATCACAAGTTGTTTGTATTGACTAAAATTACCTCCCTGCTGTTATATGCCTTTGCCAATGAGTTAAGTTGCAGTTTGTAACCATCACTTTCTGTAGTGTTGTAGTACTCGAGACCAGTCTTAAGACCACTTTTTGATGGTCTTGGTCTCGTCTCGGATTCGACCGCATTAGTACTTGGTCTTTCTTGGTCTTGGACATTGAGGACTCGGGATTATATTTCAAGACCAGTGAAGACCATAACTTTGGGAGTATCAATACAATGCTTTTGCATTGTCTAATTTATTTGTTAACATACTTCCTTTGACTGGATGTAAAACTTATTGCTTCAAATGCAACCAATAACCCTAATGAAAAATGTGTTGTTCCCATTAATGACTGTCCCCCCTCCCTGCGATCGTAAACATGGAAAAGGAGTGTTGAATAAAGACGCTTGTGTTGATTTCAGCTCTTAGTGTTTGTATGTGGGTGTTTTAAAGGGAATGTGGATCTTTCAGTTCCATCAATTTGAGAAGTACCTATGATCTCGTTCCATTCCATTTTATTGTGTGTGTGTAATGTGGGGAAATGGTCTGGACTCGGTCTCGCTCTCCCTCGGTCTTGGTCTCGACTTGGTCTGAGCCCCTAAAAGTCTTGGTCTTGTCTCGGTCTTGATAAACTCTGGTCTTGGTCTTGACTACAACACTAACATTCTGTACCTGCTTCACTCTATTGCACTGCAGCTGCTCTCATCGCTTTTCCTGCTAAAAAAGCACTCTGAATCTACAGAGGCCTATTTTTTTTAGAACAGTTTTGTTCAAGCCAGACCAGGGGCCTGTACCACAAAGCAGGATTTGAGCTTACCCTGATAACTTCGGGGTTAACCCTGGGTTTTCAGTACCAGTTAACTTCTTACCAGGGTAGATGGCCATGGTAACTAATACAGAACAGCACATTTTCAGTGTGTATGTGCGCACATTGTCAGTGCGTGTGTGACAGTTTTATTGTGATAACTAATAAGCGTATGTTACGATAATAACTAGGTTAAATTTGGCTAGGATTAAACTAACGGATTAAAAGACTATTGGACATCTACTCAACCACAGAATGCCGTTGGTTCCTTACTGCTTGTTGTTTCTCCGGTTGGTTGGTGTTCGGCCGGCCTCACGCTGCACTGTAAAAAATGTTTGTAGAATTTGCGGTAAAAAACTGTCAAATAGCAACAGTAAAAGACCATAAAAATAAAAATAGTATTTCACCGTAGTAGATACAGTGACCTTTTGTTCTGTGTCACCTATCCACTGTCTCAGAGAGTAGTCAAGAAATGAGGTCTCTTTAAGTGGATCCATCCATCGTCAACCGCTTACCCTGCGTACAATCCCAGCTTACATCGGGCGAAAGGCAGGGTACACCCTGGACATGTCGCCAGTCTATCACAGGGCCAAACAACCCAGACTCACACCTTAGGACAATTTAGGGTCACCATTCAACCCAGGCCACATGTCTTTGGATGGTGGGAGGAAGCCGGAGCATCCGGAGAGAACTCATGCAAACTCCACACAGAAAGGCCTGGAACAACAACCCACAACCTTCTTGCTGTGAGGCGACAGTGCTAACCACTGCACCACCGTGCCGCCCTCTTTAGGTAGAGTTTATACAAACATTGACAAGGAAGGGAAACATGTTTATTCTCGCTGTGATTATGGACCCTCGCCAAAACTGCCCCCCAGCAGTAAGATCTGGCCTGTGGACAGATTATGGTGATTTGATAGCATCAAAAAATAAAAGTTAAAAAATACTTTGAAAGTGCTGCCTGCTTGATACACCTCTGAAAGAGCCGTCAGCAAACGTGATTCCCCTAAATCTCTGCCTGGAGGTACTGGGGAAATGAAAAAGCATCCATAGGTTGATGGATGTGGATCAAACACCAGAACACACTCACTGCAGCACATTTTGTTGTGAGTATGTGAAACAGTCCTTCAGTAAGTCTCAGTTATTAGGGAAGTATCATTTTGTGTGTTTTACTAAGAGGAATTTCATGTTTTTCTTTGTTGTGTCTTTAGCTTTGTCAGAAAAGAACAAAAAGGAAGCTTGTGAAATGTCAGTGTCGTAAGATATGGAACTTGTGTCTGACTTCTCTTCTCAGTAACACAGTATTACAGTAAGTCCCCCAGTTTACAGTTCAGATTTTCCTTAAAGCCCTCACACAGGACTGCAGCAGGATTTAAACATCTGTTCAAGATGAACAGAAAAGCACTGAAGGCAACTGGTAACAATTCTACTTTTAGTATTTTGTACATTTTTGGGGTGGTTTCCTCAATGTATGATGCTTCTGATTTTTGATTACACCTAAGCACCAAAGGATTTTAAAATGCCCAAATTCATTATCTGGTAAGGGAAATGTTGTTGTTTAGAAGTTAATGCTGAGTTGTTGTGATAGGTTGCCTCCTCATTAACCCATGCTGTTTGTCTGTAGCATCTTCTTACACTGCTGAACTGTATGCTTTTTCCATAAGGAAAGGAGTAGGATACTTTCTAATACACTGAAACATTGTCAGATTGTCATCTGCCTGTGATGCTTTGCAATTGCTTTTACAATGTCGAAACTGATTGAACCAAGCTGTTCCCCCTTTCTACCAGCAGGTGGCAGGAATTAAATGAAGGCCTGTACTGTGTCTTTATTAAACGTTTTGAATCCAGATTACTGATACAGATGTATTTATTGTTGTTCATTTCATTTGTTTTTTGATATTTATGTCTTATTTGCAGCCTAGTTATCATCTTCATCATTCACCCTCAGCGCAGAGTTAAACCTGCATGCCCTTCTGTTCTAACCTAGTTCTAATACTGCTGTCAGCTTCTCAGCAGCTCTGACAACAAGCACGCCTCAGAAATGTCCTATTGTCACCATCTGGCCAAAAGAAGGATTTACCAGTGTGCTTTATACTGTGAGAATCTTTCTTCTCCATACACATTCCAGTGTGTATAACATATAACACTCCCACTGTGTCATGCAAGTGAAGAGCAATCACAAAGGTTTTTCCATACAACATTTATTCAACATATACAGTATAGCACATACATACTTTCAGTGGCATTAAATGTACAATCGATGGCTGTAGAACATTGACTCTGAAGCCATAAGGTAAGAACATTTTATGAGGTCCTCAAAAGAAATTCCAATAAAATAATTAAATTGTTTAAAAAACAGGTAGTCTATGCAGAGTATGTCAGCAATAACTGCAACAAAACGTTTTGGGTAACTTTGTCTGTAAAACGCTCTACCAAAACACTAAACAGAACTCAGGGTGTAAGGACAGGGCAAAGGTCAAAACTCTCAGAAGAAAAACAACAGAAAACAGCTGGAACTCTGTCACTAGGGAACAAGATGTCATCAGCGAGTAGTGAGTTTATACCCTGAAATGAGACACAAGATGAGTAACCCACAAAAAACAGGAAGTGGCTACAGATGAGGAAACTGAAAACATGACCTTAACTCAACATGACAATTCCACTGTTACGCCAGTGACCCACAGCTCTGTATCCCAATCAGACCTGGTGACCAGTCTAGTATCGAAACCCTTCACAAATACCTGAGTTAAAACAACTGGATGCCACACAACTTCCAACAAATAAATCTAATGTCACAGTATTCTGTCCCCCAGCTCGATGAACTCAAATCATGGCAAACCTAGGGGAAATAAGAACTTCTGCTAAGCCCTCAGCCAGGAATAGGGGTAGTTTGTGACCAGGGCTTGTGTTTTGAACCCCTGTAAAGAAAGTTGTTCAGTTATGTTTTCATCAAATATAGCCAAGGTTAAGTTTTTTATTTCAGCCACAGATCAGGAGAAACTTAGCCATGCCTTTATCTCCTCCTGCCTCGACTACTGAACTCCCATGATCTGTACCTCTCTCAGAGGTAATCGAGGAAGAAGCTGACTATGTTAATGCAGCAGCAGGTACCGTGGATAGAATGGTCACTTTGGGTGCATTATGAACATCATATATATCATAAATGTAATATTGTTAAGCAGAAGATTCATTTATCAACCATGATGTTAAAAAATGTGATAGTGATGAAATATTAAAATGTAAATGTTTAATGGTTCCTCTTGTTCTACACACATACATACACATTTTACTACGTTATATCATGTTGTTTAAGTGTTACATCTGAATTCTTATTTTTCTGTCAGATCAGAAGTTCCTCTCCTTCACTCCGTCTTTTCCACCAGTGGCAGTGTGCTGGGTGATTCTGTCAGTGATTATGGCCCTTCAAATACACTGTGAGTACCTTCTATGTGAATGTCAGTTCAAATCTAAGTGTTGTTGTTTTAGTTTTTAAGATGGGTTCATATTTTTTGTCTGTTTTAAAACAATAGTCAGATGCTTATATGTACACTGAAACAGATTCAGTATGAACAGGAGGAATAATTACAGCAAGAAAACACAGTTTCATTGTTCATCATTTTAAGATGGATTGGAAACGTGTGAACCTTTCCTTTAATGTCTTTTATGATCACAAAGCACTTCTTTATTTGTGATGTTTTAAAATGTGTTTTTTTAATAATCTTGCCTTTGAACAAAGTGTCAAAACCCAACACCTTCCTCTGTCTGCCATTGTAGTTACCTCTGTCATTTCTGAACACAACGCCAAGCTGACTGCAGAAAACCACAACTTGACATCACAAACCAGGATATGGAGACACATATCAACAACTTAACGGAACAAATACAAAACATGGAGACAAAGTGGAATGAACTCAACATTAGTCGAGCTCAGTGGAGCATTGATGCCTACTGCCCAAAAGAGCAGAGTATGTTCAGAACCCATTTATAAGGTTAAAAAATAACCAATAAAAAAGCACAACATGTATACCACGATGCAGTAATGTTGTTTATTGGTTGGTCTCTGTTGTTTCAATTCAATTAAATTCAATTAAATTTTATTTATATGGTGCCAAATCACAACAACAGTTATCTCACATTACTTTTCATAAAAGAGCAGGTCTAGACCGTACTCTATGATGCTATTTACAGAAGCCCAACAGTTCCCACCAAGAGCAGCACTAGGCGACAGAGGCAAGGAAAAACTTCCTTTAAGAGGCAGAAACCTCGAGGAGAGAGGAGAGAGACGAGAAAGCACAAGACTACCAGAAAGGGGAGAAGTTGTGTTAGTAACATGCAATAATGGGATGAGGTTGCATACAGAGGGAGAGAAAGTAGAGGAGAGAGGAGCTCAGTGCATCATAGGAAATCCCCCAGCAGTCCAGGCCTATAGCAGCATAACTAAGGGATGGTTCAGGACTAACCTGAGCCAGCCCTAACTATAAGCTTTATCAAAGAGGAAAGTCTTAAGCCTACTCTTAAATGTGGAGATGGTGTCTGCCTCCTGAACCCAAACTGGAACCTGGTTCCACAGGAGAGGAGCTTGATAGCTGAATGCTTTGGCTCCTAGTCTTGTTGAATAGTTGAATTAATCTAATACTACATAACTGGCTACAACGAGGACCTGCAACTGTGTGTTGGATACATTCAGCTCACCTTTATTCACAAATCCCCTCTGGTTTAATCGTTTCTGACACGCCGACTGTAACTATTCAATTAAATTAAATTTTATTTATATAGCGCCAAATCACAACAACAGTTATCTCACAGCGCTTTTCATAAAAGAGCAGGTCTAGACCGTACTCTGTGATGTTATTTACAGAAGCCCAACAGTTCCCACCAAGAGCAAGCACTAGGCGACAGAGGCAAGGAAAAACTTCCTTTTAAGAGGCAGAAACCTCGAGCAGAACCATGGCTCAGGGTGGGCGGCCATCAGAGAAAGAACAGAAAGGAGCTCAGTGCATCATGGGAAGTCCCCCAGCAGTCTAGGCCTAAAGCAGCATAACTAAGGGATGGTTCAGGACTCACCTGAGCCAGCCCTAACTATAAGCTTTATCAAAGAGGAAAGTCTTAAGCCTACTCTTAAATGTGGAGATGGTGTCTGCCTCCTGAACCCAAACTGGAACCTGGTTCCACAGGAGAGGAGCTTGATAGTGTAGCATGGCTAAAAATTAGCTATGAATTTTAATAAATTCATGAGAATTAATACCCAGTTATGAATTTTAATATTCAGAAAATATCAAAAATCAATAAAAGCTCTCGTTAAAAAGGGCACCACAGGAGTTGTTATAATCCTAGAGTCTCCGGACCTCTAGGTAGTTTTAATAATTATACAATTATTACTAGTGATCAGTTAGTTAATAATCATTTAATTATCTTAAATCAATCAGTCAGTCTCATATCTAAAGGGTCAATTCTCTTGGCAGGGACGTGGAAATAGGCAACACACACAGTTCTTGATCGTATTACAGTGAATTTATTAATAACTAAAGCGATATAAACGGGTGGTTAAATACAGGGAAAATAAACAATGGCTGAACAATGAGAAATGGAGGTTCGATTGTGGGAAGCATTTGACTCATACGGCAGAGGAGAACTAATGAAAGTAAGTTATGAGTTTAGGAGTTAAAAGGAAATATTAACATTACGGGACATCCCTGATCACAGAATGTTTTGTTGGTCTTATGACTTGTCGACGGCCTGCTTTGGCCTGTTGCACGGGTCCCACACTAGCTGCCGATCCTGGCTTTTTGCTAGTGATTCTCCGGGGTTCTCCGTGTCTGAAGAAAATGCCGTCCTCCCTCAGGCAATTCGGCTGTTTTCAGGTTTCCTTCGTTGCCGCTGGCGGGACCACGTGGCTTGGTCTGACCTCGGTGAAGTTGGCTCGACGAACAAGCTTAAAAGGGAACTTGGTCGTTCCTGAATTTGTAACTTAACGGACTGATAACTTTAACAAAACAAAAGAAAGAAAGAAAATAAAACAAACTGAGGGGCAGATTGATGTCGCGGCACTTCGCGTGTGTAGCTTCAAGTGAACAAAGGCCTGTTGCGCTGGCCGAACTCTTAGGGCGTTGCCTGGAGAGGCACGAGGGGAAGAGCAGAGAGAGCGAACGACGTCGCGTGTCGCTCTTTTGTTGCCTGGGGCGTGGTTCCCCAGAGGGAGTTTCAGGTTTTCCGAGGGACTGCCTTTCTAAACTTAATGTCTAAAGAAAAGAAATCTTTTTGCGTGTACTATAATAAAAAAATGTCCACAATCGAACCTCAATGGTCAAACGGTTGTACCGTTCTAAGTTAAGCATTTGGTAACAGGAAACAATTGTCACATTATTGGTCAGGATAAGTGGGTGACATTTATACATTAACGGCATTTCCGACGATGGTATGTAATACTTATTTCGTCCACTTGGGGGAGCTCAGGTTACATGAGAAAAGCTTTAGGATTTCCTGCCTTTCCAAGGAGATTCTGTTCAGGGAAATGCTAATCGCTGGTTTATGTCCCTTTGTCAGTTTAACAGTCAGGCACCGCTTTATCAGCTTCGTAGATCAAAAAGGTGCCAGTTTTATGGTCAGGGATAGCACTTAGAGAAAGCAACTTTTCCACCGCCCTTCCGTTGGGGTCTCTTTAGCAGTCTGTTGAAGCTGATCTTTAACCCCCCTGCTCCTCTCTGGGAGAGGAAAAGAGGAATTTGGAGTAGCTCCAAATTTATTTAATATAAAATGCACAAATCCACACCGTTGTCCCACTACAATAGCTTGAACGCTCTGGCTCCTAGTCTACTTTTGGAGACTCTAGGAACCACAAGTAACCCTGCATTCTGGGAGCGCAGTGCTCTGGTGGGGTAGTAAAGTACTATGAGCTCTTTAAGATAAGATGGTGCCTGACCATTAAGAGCTTTGTAGGTAAGAAGAAGGATTTTAAATTCTATTCTGGATTTTACTGGAAGCCAATGCAGAGAAGCTAAGACAAGAGAAATATGATCTCTTTTCCTGGTTCCTGTCAGAACACGTGCTGCAGCATTCTGGATCAGCTGAGGAAGAGTCTTAAAGCACTTTTTCGAGCAGCCTGATAATAGGGAATTGCAGTAATCCAGCCTGGAAGTAACAAATGCATGGACAAATTTTTCTGCATCATTTTTAGACAGGATGTTCCTGATTTTCGCAATATTATGTAGGTGAAAAAAGGCGGTCCTTGAAATTTGCTTAATGTGAGACTTAAATGACATGTCCTGATCAAAGATAACTCCAAGATTCCTCACAGTGGTGCTGGAGGCCAGGGCGATGCCATCAAGAGAAACTGTATCTTTAGATAATGCGTCACGGAGGTGCTTAGGCCCCAGAACAATAACTTCAGTTTTCTCTGAGTTTAACATTAGAAAATTACAGGTCATCCAGGTTTTAACATCCTGAAGGCACATTTGAAGTTTAGCTAACTGATGAGTTTCATCTGGCTTCAGACAGACAGTGTAAAGCTGGTTACCCTCCCAGTCCAGCTGCTATGCGATTAATAACACTGGTGTTCCCCTTCGAGGGAACTCAAACTGCATCGGTAGCTTGTGACGGCGTAACTGGAGGCGTATATAAGCATGCCGGTACACCGGACACATTAGCTTTTTTCTATTCAGCAGGCACTCTGGTATGTTTGAGACTACGCAGAAGAAAGCTACCACAAGACGTTACCTGGAAGGAGAAGCAGAGGAAATGGCTGGTGAGCAGTTCAGGCAGTGTGTCTTTCCATGCCCACGCTACATCACGGCTGGGGACACTCATGCCCTGTGTGTTTCCTGTCTGGGGATGCCGCATGCCCAGGCAGCTCTTGAGGGGGCTTCTTGCGGCCATTGCGAGGCTCTGCCCCTGAGTGTGCTGAGGTCCCGTGCGGCTCTTTTCTTCCGGAGACGGCCGGATGCGTTCTCCCCGTTGCTCGGGCCCGGCGGTCGCTGAGGCGGCACGGCGGCTCCGGTCATGGGGGTCCAGGATGGCGGCGGCTGCAGAGAGACGGTCCCAGCCGTCGTCCAGCTCCTACCGCCAGAGCCAGAGGCAGAGTGTCGCTTCTCGAGGCCCCCCTCAGTGCACCCGGGACTCGAGGCGGCGCTCTCGGCCACAGCCCCCCGAGACAACGGATCTGAGGACCGTTCTTCAGTCTCGCCGGGGTCGGGGGAAGAAGTCCTGAGAAGCCCCCCCCCCCCGAGAGAAGGCGACCGAGGTCCCCTCCCTCGTGGCAGCTAAGGCAGCACGCGCTGTTCTGCCTGCCCTGAGGGGCCGCAGTCCTGAGGTGCTCTGGCTCACACACCGCGGGTTATCGGCAGGTTTTCCCTGGCAGACCTCCGCTTCAGGGTGCCGCTGGAGACCTACGCATAACACCGGCCACCAACCCAGAGAGCAGAGCCAGGTGTTGGGACAAGAAGTTCGCTCTCTGCTGGAGAAAGGGGCCATAGAACTCATTTCCCCGCCAGTCAGGGAGTCCGGGTTCTACAGCCGGTACTTCATAGTTCCCAAGAAGGACGGAGGATTACGTCCGATTTTAGATCTGCGGTCCCTGAACCAATCTCTGAGGAGATTCAGATTCAGGATGCTCACCATCCCCGCCATCATCAGTCACATCCAATCCGAGGATTGGTTTGTCACGATAGATCTACGAGACGCATATTTCCCCATCTCCATCCGTCCCTCTCACAGGAAGTTCCTGATGTTCGTCTTCGGGGACGCGGCGTACCAGTATCGGGTTCTTCCGTTCGGCCTAGCACTCTCTCCTCGCACGTTCACCAAATGTATGGATGGACCTCTGGCCCTGCTGAGGCTCCAGGGCATCCGCATATTAAACTACATCGACGACTGGCTCATCTTGGCTCAGTCTCGGGAGTTAGCGGTTCGGCATCGAGATGTCGTCCTCGCCCACCTTCAGCGTTTGGGGCTGCGGCTCAACGCAAAGAAGAGCGTGAGGCTCCTGGCAGGAGCATCATTTCTCTTGGCACATAAATTGCCTGCGCAATTCAGCGCTTTTCTGCCCTCTCTCCGCGGTCGCCACGTCCTTGTCGGGACCGACAACACGGCGGTGGTGGAGTTATTATGCGAAAGGTTCGGCCCCATAGACGTGGACTTGTTTGCGTCTCGAGAGACTATGCACTGTCCCCTGTGGTTCTTCCTCTCGCCCCCAGCCCCGCTAGGGCTGGATGCCATGGTGCAGATGTGGCCGAGGCTGCGCCTGTATGCCTTTCCCCCAGTCGCTCTGCTCCCGGGGGTTCTGGAGCAGGTCCGTCAGGACGGTGTCAGTCTAGTGCTGGTAGCCCCGTTTTGGCCGGCCCGAGTGTGGTTCTCGGGATATAATATCGCTCCTCGAGGGCCCGCCATGGCATGTCCCCCTGAGGAGGGACCTGCTGTCTCAGGCGGAGGGCCAGGTCTTTCACCCTTGCCCCGCCCTGTGGAGACTGTGGGTCTGGCCCCTGAGGGGGCCCAGTTCCTTGAGGCGGGCCTGACGGCACGAACAGTCGAGACGCTGCTCAGCTCCAGAGCCCCGTCCACGAGAAGGACGTACAGCCTGAAATTAAATGTGTTTGCCACCTGGTGTAGAGAATGGGCGGTGGACCCAGTTACCTGCCCGGTGACTATGGTACTGGAGTTCCTCCAGGACCGTTTCTCTGCTGGCCTTTCCCCATCCACACTCAAGGTGTATGTGGCTGCCATGGCAGCGTTCCACGCCCCTCTGAGGGATGGGCCTCTGGGGAGGCTTCCACTGGTCGTGCGCTTCCTCCGTGGAGCCCAGAGGATGAGACCCGTGACTCCCACTTGGGACCTGGCAGTGGTTCTCAAAGCGCTGGCTGAGGCCCCCTTCGAACCCCTGGAGTCGGCTGAGGCCAAGCACCTGACCCTTAAGATGGCCTTTCTCCTCGCTATCACCTCTCTGAGGAGGGTGGGGGATCTCCAGGCACTTTCGGTTTCTCCTCAATGCCTGGAGTTTGCCCCGGGGAGGGTCAGAGCCATCCTGCACCCCTGTCCGGGACTATATCCCTAAGGTTCCGTCCAGGTTGGCAGGGTCTACGGTGCTGCAGGCACCTCATGTGATGGCGGAGGACGGGAGACTTCATCTGCTCTGCCCGGAGTATTTACACTCTGAGGTCCTCCCGGTGGAAGAAAACAGACCAGTTGCTGGTGTGTTTCGGGTCCCCCAAAGCTGGGCTCCCCGCTTCTAAACACACAATCAGCAACTGGATTGTTCAGACTATTTCTCTGGCCTATCAGGTGCGCGGGTTACCTTCACCTATGGCCGTAAGGGCGCACTCTACTCGAGGCATGGCGGCCTCTAGGGCCCCTCCTCGTAGGGGCTTCGCTCCAGGATTTGTGTGAGGCAGCTGGCTGGGCCACTCCTCACACTTTCATCTGGTTTTACAGTCTGGACCTTCCATCTGCACCCGGCACCCGTGCGCTCTCATCCTAGTCATGCCTACAGGTTGCTGCACGCTGGGGGGGGCAGGCGGAGGCTTTGGCGTGGAATAGTGGGTATTCTTGTTCCCATAGTGTCGTCACCGACGCAGTTCCAGTTCCCTCGAAGGGGAACGTCTCGGGTTACGTATGTAACCCCTGTTCCCCGAGAAGGGGAACGAGACACACCTCGGTCCGCCACACCTCGCCTCGCCTGGAGTGCCTTGCTTCATAGCAAAGAGCTAATTTGTCCGGTGTGCCGGCGTGCTTATATACGCCTCCAGTTACGCCCTCACACTCTACCGTTCTAGCAACGGCAATAGGATTGGAGTAGGTTCATTCATGATTTCAGCCCTGCCACGCCCAGAGGCGTTCCCCTAGTGTCGTCACCGACGCAGTGTCTCATTCCCCTTCTCGGGGAACAAGGGTTACATACGTAACTCGAGACGTTTCTGGTCAGAAAACCTGGGAAGAAGCTCAAAAAAACTGCAGAGGAAGGAGTTCAGATTTGGCTGTGAGTCTGTAATGAGAAGACTGTACAGTTTCATGACAGCCTGCATGAAATGAAAATGTATTTTTCCAGGTCACAGTGTGTTTATTGAAATACCTAATAACTACACCTCTGTTGTTAGAGATCCATAATTCAAACCCCCTCATTTGCTGAGCTTATTTAAGGCAGCTGTGTTATCATGGCTGCCTCTTTGCTTTTTCCCTCACTGTCGGTTGCCGCATGGAACCCTCTGCAACGTTTTGGTAGGTGAGTTAAAAATTTGTCTTTCATTATGTTTTCCCAATGCCTGAGGTTGTGTGTTTTGCAACAGTCTGCTGCCCGCCTGTGTGCTGTGTTTTGGCTGATTCCAAGGTTCCCTGTCTGGCGTAGAGTGATGTATTGTCCTATACAGAGCACCTTGTGTTAAGGTATGAGAAGCTTAATGAACAACAAGTTGGGTACAACTACCTGAGGTGACATTGCACAGTGAATACTTTTATAAACCTGTTAATGTGTTTTTAATTGTAGGTTGTTAGCTGCTGTTTTGCCTTTGTTAAACTAGATTTTAACAATTGTTGCAGTACACTCTGGCTGCAGTGCCTCAAGGTGGCACTCCACTAGTTGACTATGTTTGTATTTTAGATGTAACCAACTGGTCTATTGTGTTTAACTATTTTTTTTTTCTTCCTTTTCAGTGGTTCTAGTCGGCTTGTGGTGGAGGCTAGGCATGCTAGTGTGGGTCCCTTCACTGATTGTAGTGTTAACAGCACTAGGGCACGATTGGGTAGCGACACAATTTGCAGTGAACCGGTTTGCAGTGATTATCGATTGCAGTGGGCACATGCGGTGGGCAAGTTGGTGCACCCCTGGAGCACACCCTTAGTTTGCCTCTCCAAAGCTGGCCCAAGCCCACTCTACCTTTTTGTTTGGTTCAATAATCAGTAATAACTGGGAATGTGTTAAAAAGTAACTTGTTTGCCAAAATTGTAAAACTTTTATATTCCATTGCAATTTGATTAGTAGTATTATTGACCATCCTCTTTTCAGGCTGTTCCAATTGTCAATAAATCTTTTGGAACCATGTCTGTCTTACTTCAGTAAACCTGTGTATAAAGGGTTAGTCAAAGTAGAAGTAGAGCATTTCCTGTCCCCAGGTGGTGTTGCCGGAAAGTTAGGTTCTGTTGGTCATTCTTTAGTGCCACCACCCCCCTTGCCACCATAAGTTATTTCAGTCGGCTGTCGACAAAGACGGTGACAGAATACTGGATTGGCCTGAGAGCTGAAGATGGGACATGGAAGTGGGTCGATGGTAGTATTCTGACCGAAAAGAAGACTTATTCATAAACATTTTGAACCATAAAATCTATCAGCCTCAGTGTGTGCTTAACAAAATGTCAAAGTTTCCCATTGTCATGTGTATTGTTTTAGTAAGGCTCTGCATTACTTACAGAATTAGACCACAACTGTTTTCTCAAGTATGTGTAGAATATTAATGTGCTGAGGTAACAATTAAGTGTTAGAAGGAAATTAATGTTTTCACATTTCTAATAAGTGAAGTAGTGTTACAGCAAGACAGACAGGAACCCAGAAATATGAGCAAAGAGAAGTTTTGTAATTGAATTATTTAAATCCATTAACACATCCCACACTACATCCATACATATCAGAGAGGTACATTTGAAATCCTGAATTTCTTGGCTATTCTTTGCTACACTCGTATTTTAGGCCAATAGTCTGCAGATTTCTGACTTTTCTCCTTTAGTTGCAGTATTATTCAAGAAACACTGTGCAGATAGAGATGCACAACAGCAGGGCCAAGTTCAGCCCAGACAAAATGTAGCAAACGCTTATTTAAACGTAAACGGTACCTTGAACACCCTCTTGAGTATGCAGGAGCACTGCATTAACGAGAGAAAACATACCTCAAAGCCCATTGCGCGACGTTGAACACCCCCTCGTACACCAGTGACACTTTGCTGCATAAGACTTTGCTTAAAACTGTCACACAGGACTGTAAGTGTCT
>NW_024040152.1:3638569-3654128 GCF_014851395.1 Micropterus salmoides | reverse complement strand
TGCGAGTCACCTGCTGCCTCCGTGTTCCTGCTCGACACCGTCTGCTACAATTATTGTTACTAGTCCTATTGCTATTATTACTGTTATTATTATCATTAATATTACGATTATTATCATTAACACTACTATAAATATCTGTACCACTTTTCATTCAGTCTATAGCAACATCACCTTTACTGTCTGTACCTCTGTGTGTATATTGTTTAGGCTGCCTCCCTCCAGGCTCTCTCTCTTTCTCTCTGTTCCTCTCATGCCCTCTCTCTCTCTCTCCCTCAACCCCAACCAGTTGATGCAGATGGCCGCCCACCCTGAGCCATGGTTCTGCTCAAGGTTTCTCAAGTTTTTCCTTGCCTCTGTCGCTTAGTGCTGCTCTTGGTGGGAATTGTTGGGCTTCTGTAAATAACATCACAGAGTACAGTCGAGACCTGCTCTTTTATAAAAAGCGCTGTGAGATAACTGTTGTTGTGATTTGGCTATATAAATAAAATTGAATTGAATTGAATTGGTGATCCCCTGAGTTTTCACACGTAGTCAAAATTTCACTTTGTCCTATACTTAAAACCAAATCAAAACTAAAAACATTACCCTCAGGCTCTCCTGAGTGATTCATAAAGGCTCAATGTTGTTCACCCACCCTTAAAGTCCAAATTCAGTACAGCACGTTGTTCCAATTTGATATTGCATTATTGATAATTGGCAAATAAGGGCTATACTTAAGAACGAAAACCAGATTAAATTAGTACTATACCTTACATACTAAATATCTGTATGCCTCCATGTGTTTAATTAATTTGATCTGAGAGTTTACAATCCATCATTCCTGATGTGGTTGATCATGGTCGGTGTAGAATTCACCTGTTCCAGGTCATCATGTCTCAGCTGATAAAATCAGAGCAGTGATGTGCATATGATTCACTGATCACAACTACTTTATGAATCATCCTGAAGACCTAAGCGTGGCTTACTGCTCTTATCCGTGTGTTTGGTGAACACATACCCAAGACCTGATGATGGTGAGTGGGTGAGTCATCAATACATTATGCACGCATCAAATGGCTGACACAAAAGATGCTCAAATATGATCTTCTGCCTTTGTGTCCATCTGTCAGTTGAGAATTACCTAAGACCTTTTATTTACCATGGCAGAGAAGAGGGTTGGGCTGTGGGTTTAAATGAAAGCAAGCATGTGTTGCAACAAAAGACCTTGTAATCATGCAGGCCTTTGAAGAACATCTAGCCTCTAATGGTCCCCATTCAGGGAGGAGCAAACAATCCCCACTTCAGTCCACTTGTAGTCAAGAGTATGTGAGAGGGGTACATTTTGGGCAAGATGACTTTACCAGTCAAGTTGTCACTCTAAATGCAACCTAATGTGAGTAGCTGGACAGAGGCTGCAGCAGCCTTCTGTGTAACCACTATATCTATCTGCAATGAGCCCACCTGATGTGTCAGCTTGCCACAGCTAAGCAAAAAGAGAGAGGCTGTGGTAAGTCCACTTAAATTGACTGAGCACCCAACCTGATGTCAGCAGATGGCTGATCGGAGAAGAAACCTCCCATCTCAGCTCCCTGTCCATCAGCCAGCCTCAGTGCAACTGCTAATCCCCTCGGGACAAGTCTCCTCTTCCACCTCCCAGGCAGCTTTTCTGTCAGGTCCCTTCACCCAGCATCACAAGAGCCACTGCTATTTAAAGGCTGGTGCTAGTTTTATTATGATATATTACTTAGCAAAGACTAATATTAGGTTTTGGGGGTGAAAGACACAGGTACATGCTGTAATGCATCCATTATAAAAACGCCAAAAACATCCATTAATCTGCTTAGACACCATAGAAAAAGACGCTCCTTATAACTCCAGAACTTGCCAGTTTTTTTTAGTTTTTTAGGTTTTCTTCAGTATCAAAGTAATCCAGCAATAGTTGTACATCCAGGAGGGGCACAGCTGTCTCTGATTTGTCTGACTTTGAAAACACTGATTTAAAGAAATACAATACACCACTAAGGAGCCCCAGGAACTAAACTAAGGAACTAAAAATCCCTTTGCGAATTCCTTTTGCATAACCACCTCATTATATTATTGTATGAGACCATTTCTGAGAGCAAATCAGCAAATCCTGGAATCAGATAACTGAGAATTGTATACTTGATGGTAGGAGAAACTCTAACATGCATTTGTTTTGTGAAGAGTAAATTTACAAAATTACTACTCAGTTGAATAGTGAAAATAAAAATAAAAGAACATGACATTTAAGGCTTTAGAGACTACTCTCTCACAGCACACTGTGATGAATCGTTTAATCAGCCATCTGAAATATTGGACAAATAAACAAAAGGAAGGAACAGGAAGGAGCCTCCAGCACTGTTACAAACTAGATAAATATGGGATGTTGGACTTAGAAGATCCATTTGACCCTACACTCCCCCTAAATGTTTGAGTGATCGGATGACTAGAAAGGTGCTGTATTAGGTATAGTCCATTTATCATTTACCATGTGAGGTCCTGTTATGTTATCCTGCACCTAGAGTGCCAGTTTTGTACTACGAAACAGTCACACTCCTGACCAACCCACAACATGAGCACACACAGTCAGTCCCTTTCTGCTAGGTCCCGTGCATCCAGCCAGACCAGCTGACCAGACTCCCCTCTAACAATACTTTGTGTTTTTGTCTGTCTACCAAACGACCTGTCACTTTAATAGCTGGCTATAATGGCTAAAGCTATAAAATGTCTCACCTACCAGTTAGAACTTTTTAAAAGATAAGCTAATAATGCACATAAACCAGCCTCTGTGCTTAACTCAAACTGTTAACTCATAGTGCTCCAGAACTACCATTTCCCATTACTCAACACCAGACACCCACCAAACATCCTGTTAGGAAATATCATGCTAGCTAGCTGATTCTCATTTGTGGTCTGATAAACATGGCATTTATCAGGCTTTTGTCAGACAGAAGTAGGCGTGGTTCTATTGCAACCACCTAATAGTCGACTAATTGATGAGAAGAGTCTTAGTCGACCAACTTCTTATTGGTCAGTTAGTCCATTCCATTTGGGAGCTGCGCCTTGTCGTTAGGGTGATGACAGAGGTGTTTGTGAAGTGAAGTGACGTGATTGTTGCAACAATGTCGGCCCAACCGACAACCGGGGCCTGTACTATGAAGCAAGTTCAACATACCCAGGGTATGTTTTCGTTATCTGGCTTCACTAACTCTAACAATTGCGATCAGGCTACGCAGTCACACAACGCTGTTGATCAACTCAGAATGTGACGGTTTCCCAATTAAGCCAGGAGTGCGTTCACATAAAAGAGCTGGTCTTTTCAGCAGATGACCAAACGCAAACATGGTCTACTGGTGTATTTTACAAAACAAGAAAACTATAATCCACAACAAGTACAAGGCTTTAGTATAAAGTAATAAGTTTATAAAAGTAGCCTATAAATGAGTGGTTGTATAAGTGTGTGGTCTTCTGCGAATGGTGACGGCATTTTCCAAAAGAGCTGATAGGTCAGTAGGCGGTGTGTTTATAGAGTTGATCTCTTATCTGTTGTAGGACAACCATTGCAGGACTGAAAACCCAGGGTTAAACCTGAAGTTACCTCGTGAACATCAAATCCTGCTTCTCCAGGCCCCTGGAGAATGTCTGTTTACACTACTAGCACAGGAGCTTTGCTTCACAGCTTGGACCCATAATAATTAAGTTGTAAATGCTCCGTACTTGTATAGCGCCTTTCTAGTCTTTTCGACCACTCAAAGCGCTTTTACACTACATCTGCATTCACCAGTCACACACATTCAAGTGCTCAAACGGAAACTAACATTCACACTCACTCATACACTGGCGGAACAACCAGGGGCAAATCGGGGTTCAGTATCTTGCCCAAGGACACTTCGACACGCAACCAGGGAGAGCCAAGGATTGAACCGCCGACCTTCCGATTAACGGCTAACCTGCTCTACCTCCTGAGCCACAGCCGCCCCAAGTTAATATCCTAAACGTGCAACAGCCAGTCAATCAATGGCTTCTACAAATGACTACTCGTAGCCTAGCCTAGATGGGGGCAGCGCTGAGTTCACAGCGTGAGGTGCCTGCCTCCTCCACCTGCCTGGGGTCTGCAGCCCAGGCTTAGCATGGAGGCTTGGGAGTGTCCAGCATGTCAGCCTGAGGATTTGCACTTGGAAAGTTGTGTTTGTTGTCAGAATGTCACTTGAGCTCACAAGGAGACTGTAATGGTCATTCTACCTTACAATACAAACGTGTTAGGACAAACAACATACTTAATATTTTTTCTATTCTCAAAGTAGTGGTCCAAAAAAGTTAACTTTGTTCTGTTGGTGGCACATCAGGAAAGGCACTGGGATCAAGAAAATGAAGAAGGATTATCCCAAAGTAAGCATGAAAGATGATCAAATATATTGTTTTAAAATGTGATATTTTGTCCAGAGAGTCCTCTCTAGAGTATGAAAGTGTTCTGTAGATTTCATAAATTTAAAATTTTGTTATATACAATTGGAAATTTTGGCCTGATAGTTGGGTAAGAGGAAAGTTATGACCATGACCATGATTATCCAAAATAAATTTATGAACATACAGCCACCAATTTTCAAGAACACATTTTGTCTTATACCATATTTTGAATTGCTGTTAGAAAACAACAGTGTTTTAACGTGTTTACACACAAGAACCTGCTGCCAGATCGCCACAAGACAAGCACCCCTTAAATTACTGTAACTAAGTAACTTTTTCAGTATTTCGACAGTAGCCTTGGCGAGATATCGTGCTCAGGACCAAAATGTTGGCTAGACAGATGGACTGACAAACTGAACAAATGGCCATACTTGGCTCCACCACGGCAGGACTAACCTGAATTAACTCCAGGCCCCAGGACACAACCATGGTATTAAAAGAAATACGCAAGTCCCTTGTGAAGTAGCTCTGATAGGATGGGAAGGATGGAGATCAAGCCCAGCTGGCATTGGGCAAGAGGCGGAGTACGCCCCATCCAATCCAAATTTCTTTATAAAGCACATTTAAAAACGACAAAGCACGCTGAACATGGTGAAAATGGTAAACACTCCCTGCTTATCAGTACGTTTACATTGTCATTGTGAAGATGCTAGCACGGTGACATTAGCAGTAAGCAATACACTGCTTTCTAGAAATGAAAAACAATGAGTCTGCAGCATAAACAAAAAAGCAATGATGACCCTCTTTGCATTAGTAAACACTGTAAACATGTATGTTATTTAATTGGGATTTTAAGTTAATGAAACCCTTGAATGAAAGGGTCAAAGTTTAAATAAGTAAGTAAAATAAATAATCTATCGGCAGTACATTGGACAACACTATTTTTATGCGGCTGGTTTTAAAAACCTTTCATAGCAGGTCACTACCAACCAATCAATCAGCCCTTATTGACATGGCCGTTCTGTAAATTGGAGACAGTGGAGGTCATGTGCGGAGTCCTCACAGCCAGCAACAGCATCTGCTGCGCTGCTGTCAGACACTGCAGGCTCTGACTGAAGTGACAAATGACTATGCTGACAAGGTCCTGCTAGGGTCCTCGAGGATCAGCGGGGTTGAAAGCATCGTGTGCACGCGTGTGGGAGTGAGTATGGTAGAGGGAGACTAAGAGAGAAATACACGGGCAAATGCCATTTGCTGTTCATTTATCTTTGTTTAACGCTCTTTGTGTGCAGGTGGTAAAAAGATGAGCCATAAACGCATACCTTATTGAACTCTACTTTGTAACCAGCTGCTGCGTTTGCCTGGTGAAGGTCCAACTTTTATTTAGCTCCAGAAAGTCAACTGGGCAATTTCTGTGCTTCATTTCACAGTTACACTATGGAGGACAAAAAATTACTTAGTCATCAATAAATACAAAATATTAGCAAGCCCATTTATTGTCGATTAATGGATATCTTGATGTACATAATACATAATATATATATATATATATATATGTACACATGATCAAATATAAAGAAATATAGAATTAAATCCAAATCTGGAAATAAATAAATGAATGTTGTCGATTCATTTCTATATTTTTATACATTTATGTGCTTTTATTTATAGATTTATACTTTATATCTGTATTTCATTTCTCTGTTTCTGTATTTCTGTGTCAGTATGGTCATAGAAGTGTGATTGATTTGGCTCCATTACTTGTCCCTGGTTTGGCCAGCTGACCTATCCTGCTTTAGTGAGGCTGGGACCACCTGCTACCTACCTGTAATGATCTGTTGAAAATAAGGCATTTTTTGTCTTCCATAATTCTCACATGGGAGCTGCCGAGTACAGCTGGATATATGAGCTGCTGAGTGCCTTGCTCAAGGGCACATTGATGGTCGTTTATAAAACAGCAGAGCACATCACTCATTCACTTTCCCCTGCCGCATTTTCCCAGCCAGTTGAGCAGTCATTCACAAACAGAAGTACACAGCAATACAAAAACAGACAATATCACTTTTAATATTTTCTGCCAAGCAGCGCTTGCTGTGTGTGTAGTGTGTAAAGTGTGTAACAGGCTTTTTCCTGACAGCCACAGCTTTGTTCCCAGAGCTTGTCACTGAGCAGCCAGCCATACTGATGAAAGCCTAAAACAGATAACGCCACAAAGGGAGGCTTCAACTTCACAGCCTGCTTGGCCTTAACTTTCCCCGGGCTTGGATAAGGGAGAACCCTGTCATTTACAACAATGCTACAGTACAGCAGGCTCGCTTGTCGCCTGACTTGAATCTATGCAGATAAGGAACTCTGAAAGAAGAAGAAAGCCCCCTACAACCCACACAGCAAGAGGCACGAGCTGCAGGGGTCTGCGTTTAGGAGATTAGCTCGAGTTGTGCCGCAGTTTGAATCCACTTAGTTTCAAATTGGAGGGGGGCTGTGTTTTCTCTTTGACAGCTGAACCTGATCCTGTTGTTATCGCAAAGAAACTGCACTTGGTTTAGAAGTAACGACATCGCCTATGGCAATTGCTCCGGCTCTCAGTTCTATTTCATAGTGGAAACAACTACACTCCCAGGCCCTGTGCACAGAGCAAACACACATTCGCTTGGTAATAACACAAAACCATGTATCCCCCTGCCTGTTAGCTCCATACTCACTTGTTTTGTTGCACTTGACTTTGGAGAGAAGTTTGTGCGCCAGCAGAAGATCTCCACTCTTCACTGCAACCAGCAGATCCTGTTCTTTCCCCATGATTACAGACCTAACCACAGACACACAAACTGCTCGCAGTCTGCAGCCAAGGTTGCTTTTTTTTGTCTTTTCAATGCTCCTTTAGGCGGACGGTTTCAGCAAACATTTGTCAGCAAGTGATCAGGAAGCGCCGAATCCCAGCCATGAAATGACTTTGTGGATAGAAGGCTTAGCAGAATCTAGAGTGAAGGAGCCTCAGGTAAACCGGTCCAGGACTCTTTTTTCTCTTGTTGTTGAGGTTTGGGTCCATTATCACTGCTGGCTGCTCAGCTGTTTGACGGTGATCTTGGATCTGGAGTTACAGCAGGACTGGTAGAGGTTTAGTTGCCTGCAGGGCTGAGTGTATGTTCATAATCTGTCTCCGTCAGCCCGGAGGAAGCAGCAGCCCAACCTGCCATTACACTGCAACGGGAAAGCTAAAAAAGAAGAAACAGAGAGCAATCACTATGATGATTTAAAAATACATTCACTACCATAACTATGACTCTGCCATTTTTTCACCATAAGACTGTCGGGCTGCGTATCAAACCTCAGTACTTCTTTCTTACTGATAGAAATGTGCCTGTAGCACACAGCGTCAAAAACTGGCAGTGAACGCTTCTTTGCTTACTCACTGATCACATATGTTTACATTTTAATTTAATTTCAATTTTAAGAAGTTTAAATCCCAATTTTAATTTTTGTATTGCTGCTTGTGTTATTTTTTTTATTGCCGATCTAAACAAAAAAATATAAACTCTTTCACAGCAGACATTTTGACATGTCATAGTCATAGGTGTTACTAATATTAATGATCTGTTCTATTCAAGTGTCCCAGTAAGTCATGACAGTGTGACAGTGAGCCAGCATGCACAATACAAGGAGCGGGAAACTAAAGCAGCTAAATGAAATGATTTACATGTGAGCTTTTCCTCCTGTAACAGGTCAAAATACCCAATTTTAAAAAGTCCTATAGGGCCTGACCGATAAATTAGCCTCACCGATACATCGGCTGATACTAGCTTGATGCAGATATATCCAGGTTTGTCCTGCATACAGAATGACGAGGCGGCCGTGTCCGTCACATTTGGTCCCGCCTCCATCTCTTAACAAAACTCTGAGAGTGTCATCATGGTAGGGCTGGACAATAAAACAATAACAATAATTATCGCAATCTAATTTTTTCAATAACAATATAACAAATGTTTGATTTTATTTACTTGAATTATACATGAATTAGGACTTTTTTTAATTAAGATGTTTATTTTGTTGTGGAAAGAGGACTGAAAAAAGCTTTTACTTAATTTTACTTGTGCATATTTGTTTATCATTATTGTTTTGAATGTTCCACCTAAGATTTGTGAAGTGATCCACTGTTTGGCCTCAAGTGTTGCACGTAAAGAAAAGTTTAAACCAAAATTAACCATCAGGTTTCTTCAACTTTCACTCAGGAGCAAAATCTGACTTTAAACTCAAAAGAAATAATGATTTGATACTTATCGTGTTAATTATCGATATCAAAAGATATGAAACTTTTTGTCATGATAACATTTTTGGCCATATCGTCCAGCCCTACTTCATGGTAAACACTACTTACTAGCATGTGTTGCACTTTGTGGATTTCTGTCATTTATAACTGCACTTAAGTCATTACGCTAACGTGGTGACGCTGTATCATAATCAGCACAGTGCGCAGAGAAAGCCGTCTGATTGGCTGCACCTGCGGCAGTGCGGGTCATGTCTCTGCCACGCAGTAAAAATGTTTTTGAACATTTAACAGCAATTCACATCAACTTCCCCACACGAGGGCCCCGTGATCTATAAATGAAACAGTAGCTGTTATATTTGATTTGAAACAACTTGCTGTTTGTTAACTGTAAATGAACACAATCACTTTTGTTGTATTTCTTTTCATAGTGAACAGGGCACCTTTATATATTTTTAAATATGCATTGATTATTGTCATTTTCTTCCTTCATATGATTATTAGAACTCTTAAACTACGTTAAAAGTAAAAAGTGTTTGCTTTAGCCAGTTGACGGCGCTCATTTTGAGCCAGATAAAACCCTGTATATTGTATTGCATAAAGGACGACCGATAAATACAAGTAGCTGCACATGCATGTCATAGACATGTTGGATGTAGCCTATTAGAAGCAGTTTCTCTATAGAAGGTCAGTGGTTCGATCCCCGGCTCACCCAATCGTTCTGTTCATTTCTGTTTCAAATGAGCAGTTGGCCCTTTAGCCAAAACATCAGTGGGTGAATGTGATGTAGTGTAAAGCACTTTGAGTGGCTGGAAAGGCGCTGTAAAAGTACAGACTGTTTACCTTTATAATTCATCTCAATCTGTCGACTGTGTTTACTGATTAATCGATGAACCGTTTAGTGTATAAAATGTTAGGAATTTGTGAAAAGTGTCCATCACATTTACAATAGCCTCCATTGCTACATTCACATGTCTTGATTAGGCAAGTGACTTTAACTTGACCCAACTTTTGTTTGTTTTCTCAGATCCAGGAAGCCCCGGCCCCTCGGGAGCGTGCAGCTAATCTTCCCTTAGAAGAATTCAAGTTTTTTCTGTGTACAAAACAAAACCACAATTAGGACTAAGAGGCAATTTCGGAGGGGATGGTGCTCTCCTGGCACTATCTACCATGTCTCTTAGTGAGTAGTTAATTACTATGTAAGCAATGGAGAAATTAAGCAGCAGCCATATATATATGATTTGAGATTTTTGTAAAAGTTGGATGTATTTGTTTTAACAGACCTGAAGGCTTTTTTTTCTCCCTGACACCCCAACAGGATTTTGTCTTTGGTTGAGTTGGAATTCATAGTCTATGTTGTGCCCAGGACACACTTTGCAAGTCAAACACATGAGCAGGCTATCTCGTCTTGCAGCCTATTTAGGGCTGTTCGACAGATAGTTCAGTTATTCCTCCGGACTATTGTGTGATCATGGAGCAGTGTAAGCCAGCAGCAGATGCCAATGCATGTCTTTGCACTGACACCTAATCTAAAACTAGCCCGGCACTTCGCCAGGCAGTAAACAACTGCATAGCCCTTCACTGACAGGATCCAGAATGTAAACAAGGAGGCCAAAACTGTTGTTAGCCCAAATGTCAATGGATAAATCCTTCAGAGTCACGTTCTGTCTTATTAAAATATAATATATACAGTATATATACTGAAAATGATTTAATTGGGTAATCACATGAAAGCATCTGAATTTATTGTCATTGCTATTACTTCTTAATTCTAAAAAAAAATCATTGTACATTTCATATGTTCTGGAGTACACATTTCCTTGTAAGTTAACACTCCGTTCAATCTTATGCAGACACCATTCTCAACTCTGACATTTTCCCTGGCAGCAAAATTATATGTCAATTATAAAAGGAAGGACACAAGAAATCATTAGTATTGCCTGTCACTTCGGCATATATCAAATCCACCGATCTGTAGTAACATCTCAGTAACACCTCATGATTTCTAGCAGGTTCACCTGTGCATCCTCCGCATGAACACAGAGTGGTGGTCAAGAGATCGATGACAGAGTTTATAAAAGTTCAGATTTTATTAAAATGTGGTTCTGTGTGGTGGATTGTGTATATGCCGAATTAGCTATAAGGCACTAAAAGCGTGTTTAAAGTTATCATACATGTTCTACTGTTTGACTATAAGTAAACTAACAGGTATGTTAGGTTTTTGACAGCGCTGGGACAGTTTCCACTGTTATTGGAACACTAGCGAAATTCAGCCGGTATCTCCAATTGAAGAGAGACTTCTTTAAATACGGGCAGCCAGTCTGTCTTTTTGTTAACATTCATAAGGAGTGCCCGCTGCTACTCATTCTCCGTACATTTAGCCTCTCCTCATTTGTTAACTTGTCAGTCTCAACTGTCAAGGTGCTCGACTCCCCGGTCACGCAAAGTCCAAATACACACGTCTTTCCATGTATAACGCGGCATTATTTGTATAAGTTGAGGGTCGTTTTAGTTCGCTTTGTCAGAATAAATACGTTTAGAAAGAGCAGAGTTCTTACCTGTTGTAGATAGAGAACTGCAGGTGGAATCAGACAAATCCACTGTAGTTACGGCGGGGAGAGCGCTGGACAGCACGAGACGGAGGAGCCAGCGTCAAGTGAAAAGCATAAATGCATCCAACTTCCGATTGTAACTTTCAAAATAAAGCGTTTATTGATTAAACCGCCACAAACATTGAAACGTTGGCGGTCTAATCGTCTGTCTTTTTATTTGTTTGGAATATGCTTAGCAGGTTTTGTATATACTGGACATTTCGACGTCAATTTCTGAAATTACTGAGCAGTAACCTTTTCGTAGCTCGACCAGCCACGAAATTATGTTTTTATTTTGAAGGCAACATTATGTAACTTCTGTAATCAATTACCCTTCTTTATTCAGACCAACTTCACAAAGTGTTATAGATGCTAAATGTACCTGGATAAGCGGGACCCCACAGAGTGCAAGTTATTTCTAAATTCTAATTATATTATATATATATTATAAATCTTAATTCTAAACAAAAAAAGTCATTAGTTAATCATAACAAATACATTCAGTGTAAGATGCAGTGTAACTATATAATGTTTTTGTTGTTGAATTACCTGGGTGATTGCAGTGAGAATAAAACGTGCAATTGGCTCGTGCATTATTTCTAATTTAGACCACTGCGGCAAATTAAATTGTTGCTTATTTTCCTGCATGAGATATTTCAGAAGACTCCGGGCACAGTGTAGTATGTGATGGCGACATCTGCTGGTTAAAAACTTTCTAGTTGTGTGTTTTGTAATTTTATGCAGAAGTAAATGCTATATAAAAGTTTTTCAAAAATGTTTAATTTAGATCAAAATAATCTAGATTTTCTAATATTTAAAAAAAAATCCAACATTTTTTTTTTTTACTTGTCAGGATCATCATGACACTATAATATGTAGCGAGCACATTTGTAGTCTATGTCAACATATACTGTGTAAACAACATACATTATGCATCTAGGCGCAAAGGTTGAGGTTATTCCTGATTTATTTTGGGTATGTTATTTTAGGCATTTTTCCTGAAAATAGGTGTCTGTGTTTAATTAAATAATGCATCTGGTGCATAGTTTACTGGAAAAGATTGGCAATATCACACTTTGCAGCAAACAGGCCAGACCTCTATCAGTTCAGGTGTGGCCTGACAGGTTAAGTCCCGCATCTTAAGCAGAAAGGAGGGTTTTCAACACAGGTGTTGAACAAGTTAAGGTGAGCACAGAGAAACTCCCCTCCTTCAGCAGCTGAATGTACAACATTCACAGTCATATTATATTTAAAAGTTCTTGAATTGGCCAGCACACACAACCCCCCGACAGAGAGAAACCTCTCTATCATGGCTCCAGTGCGCTTATACATGTCGCAATTCATCACCATAGTTAGGTAAGAACAGACTTGGCTGTCAGTGACTCCACTTTCATCATTTTCCTCTTGTTGCTCTGTGCAAGAAGAAATGTAAGAGTACAATAAGGAAACTTTCATGCATGCGGCCCATTGTGTGCATCTTTGAGGTCTAACAAATGGGATAAATGCATTTCCTTCCTTGTCAAACATTTTCAAAGCAGATCTTTTGGAAAGTTTAAATCCTGCATTGTTTAGGTGCATATTTACTTGCTAGCAGTCTTCTTCTTCCCTGCCTTTTGTTGGTTTCGTTGCTGCATTTCAAGGCATGTTGCTGCCACATGTAGATTGGTGGAATAGTGTAAAAAAAAAAAAAAAACATTGGCAGAAATATGTATCACATCACCAGAGATAGCCGCTCATAAAGAAACTGCTCCATTGCTCTATTAGTGGTCAAAACACCACAAGGTACCTTTAAAGCTTTGATCCTGCTTCAGTACAAACACCAACACTACGGACAACCGCCTCAGTACATACTGCAGTGTCGGGTCTGCAGGCACAGACACGTTCCTCACTTGTGCATTACAAAACATTGCAAAACATGATGCAAGACAGAAAGAAGAGCAGCTACTATGTTTGTTTTTGTAAAAAAAAATAAATGAAAAGAAAATGGTGTGTTATTGTTGCACTGACAGAAAGAATATGAGTCAGAGGCAGTGACTGTCATGGCCGGTCACATTCACTGCTTTCATCCCAAGTAAACACAGGGACATTTTGGGGATCTTTTAGAGAATGTTCCTCAGAAAGAAAAATCTATTGCTATCTGTTCTGTGCAGTTTTAAATATGAATACAGCATCTCAAATACACTAGAGCATGATGACATCTTGAGTAATGAACATCCCGTGGTCACCATGTTTCCATAGTGGGTGATTTTATTTGTCATCGCAATGAGCCATACACTAACCATCTGAAGTTAAATACTACCTCATAATGAAATAATAATATATCCAAAAACAACCATGGTGGATATTTTCTATTGGCCATGTCTTTATTGGCCCATTAGAGTCCTTTTGAATTATTTCTATGACTTTGTTTGCACATTCAGCTGCTGAAGCAGGAGAGTTTCTCTGTGGTCACCTTTAACTTGTTTAACACCTGTGCTGAAAACCATCTTTTCTGCGTGTCTTAAGGAGCAGGACTCAACCTGTTAGGCCACACCTGAACTAATAGAGGCCAGGCCTGGCAGTGTATTGCCAATCTTTTCCAGTTAACTGTTCACCAGATGCCTTATTTAAGTCAGTTTAGGATATGGAGACAACATGTCAAGGAAATGCATTTATTCTATTTGTAGACCTCAAAGATGCACACAATGGGCCTTATGCGTGAATGTTTCCTCATAGCTCTCAACATTTTCCTTTCAACAAGAGGAAAATGATAAAGTCCTACGTTGGGGTCATGAACAGTGCACTGACAGCCAAGTCTGTTCTTACCTACCTGAGTATGAGGACTTGCGATCTTAAATTAGATGCACGTGCCATAACGACAGCACTTCAAACTGTCAAGAAGACAGACATGGATAAGCGCACTGGAGCCATGATGGAGAGGTTTCTCTCTGTCGGGGGGGTTGTGTGCTCCCCCCAGGCAGCGTGCCACCGCATTCAAGTTGTGTTTCTGTGCATTAGATATTATTTGGACATTGATTGAATGGAATTGTTTTCTATTGAGGAAGGGGAGCGGATTTGGAGATGGTGCCTCGATGCACACGCATGAATTCAGTGGATTGCTTATAGGCTAGTACAGCAATGGCATAAAAATCAGTTTTTATGCGAGTCTGTTGAGCAGTGGCATGTGGAACGGAATGTGCTGGGGTGTTAACTGGATGATACCCTGGAGAAGTCAGGAAACCGATAGCGCTGAGTATTTGCAGATGAGTGGAGTGGGAATAGATTGCACAATTAAAGTTCAAATCTGTGCATACGCACAATTCATGCACGAGGCCCAATGTTTTGGTGAGTAACAATGTAAACATAGCTTTTGTTTGTTTACAAGAAAACTCTACAGGGCACCTTTAATCCATTGTTTTTATAAACAAAACAAGATTAGTAAGACAGTTTAAGTGTCTTCAGCTGTTTGTGGCTTGCAGTAGAGGGTGTAAAGATGAGGGCCAGGTCACAACATAGACAGTATTCCAGACTGGTGAATAGGCAGGGTTCGCGGAGAAGAAGAGACCCGTGACAGTAAAGCAGAGGATCCTGACATCCTGTGAATTCAAACAATCATTCAAACAATGTATCAACCATTGTTCCACTGAAGACAAAGTGAGTGTTACTATTAAAATAATGATAACTGGTGTTTTTGTGTCCAGTACAGTTTGTGTCAAGTTAAAATAATCCATACATCTGCTCCACTGATATCAAATTTACACATAATCTGTGTTACAGCTTGGCCAGTTGATAGATGTACTGACTTTTGCAGACTGATCACACAGACATGAGTCCGACTGTCTAACTCTTGGCAAGACTAAGCTAAACTATTTCTTTAAAGAGGTCATATGCTCATTTTCAGGTTCATAATTTTATTTTGGAGTTGTACCAGAACAGGTTTACATGGTTTCATTTTCCAAAAAGACAGCACAGTGATCCAGTGGATAGCACTGCCTCACAGTAAGAAGGTCGTGGGTTCAAACCCCAGTTGCCCCGGCTTTTCTGTGTGGAGTTTGCATGTTCTCCCCATGTCTGCGTGGGTTCTCTTCAGGTGCTCTGACTTCCTCCCACCATCCAAAGACATGCGGACTAGGTTGATTGGTGGCCCTAAATTGCCCTTAGGTGTGAGTGGTTGTTTGTCTATGTGGTAACCTATGGACTTTTCATTTCCCCATCATTCCCAGGCAGAGGAAATTCCTACACTTCTCATTCAGGGGAATCCATGTGTAACACATTTTCCTGATGGCCTGTGCTCTACCAACTGTGCTAACCAGTCACAATA
>NW_024040152.1:3611280-3638069 GCF_014851395.1 Micropterus salmoides | reverse complement strand
GCCGAACAGGGCACAGACGCTGGCGCTGGCCGCGGCTCCGACCTTCACCACGGCCGCCCTGTCCATGACGGTCAGCTACTCCTCCGGCTACCAACCGAACCCCCGCTCCGAGAGCCCAGTCCTGCCTTCTGTCAACAGGCGGCTTCCTACTGGTGCAAACACGCAGCCGAAGATCCTCTATGCTAAACAGGACCAGTCACTCTGGAGAAACTCCACCGTGTGATAGCTGGATGATTGTTTTTTTTTTTTGTTTTTTTGCAATGCCAAAAAATGTGTATTAGGCTATAATAAAAATACCAAAATAATGACATGTTACACGACTTTAGAACCAGACTTTAATTGACAATAAAAAGCTGTGGAATACTTTTAATGATATTATGGGTGGAACCAGTTGATATTGCTAATTATTTTAGTAATTATTTTAAATGTAAAGTAAACAGATTTAGGAATGAAATGGACCAAACAAAAAAAGCAATAACATGAATTAATAACTTCAAAGTTCAAATTTTCTGAAGTTAGCTTCTGTCAGCTATGTGGAAAAAGTGTTATCTGGATGTAAAGACAAACCATCAGGTATCGATAATTTGGATGGGAAACTATTAAAAATAGTAGAAGACTTGATTGCCATTCCTGTTTGCTATGTATTTAACCTGAGTTTTTCTTATTTTCTTTTTCTTCTGTTAGTTCTGTTGAGTGATTTTTTACTGATGAGAGCTGGATTATGTAGTATGTTGTATCGTGTTTGTGTATTGTTGTATTGTTGTATTGTCTTTGCTGTGCTTTGGTGTGTTACTTCCTGTAATTGTGTGGATCCCAGGAACAATAGCTGTTGCTTTGGCTACAGCTAATGTGGATCCTAATAAATGAAATTTGTATGTTACTTAACACATAACACAACACATGGCAGGTAGCAAGACTTTCTGAAAGTATATTCAGACCAAGCTCATATTGGGAGGAGCTCTTTTTGTGTATTCAAAGTTAAAAAAAGAAAAAGGTGAGCACACTATTTTTGCTTCACAAGTTTACCTGTGGCCCATCCTTTGCGACTCTTTTCACTGTAAAGTTTCAGTTTGTACAGGAAATACCAAAACAAAAGTCATTAACAACATAGAAGTGAACCAATGAAAACACAGTCCATTGGGAAACTGGGAGTCATTTACGAAAACTATCAACACATTTTAATCAGAATATTGTGTTAGTGGTTTTAAAACTGTGCATATAGTAGCTTATGAAATTAGAGCACAAGAACATGAAGCACATGAAGCTCTTTGTAAATCTGATGGTACTCCCTGCACAATCTTACACATTGGACATATAATTGCACATGTTCTTCTTTGCTATTCTCCTAAAAATGTCATATCTATATGTAAATATTTATATATTTTTATATTTATTGTTATGCACCGAGTCACAAAAGCAAATTCCATGTCTGTGTAAACCTACTTGGCAATAAAGCTGATTCTGATCCTGATTTCTAATAAAACAACATAAACTTGTTGATTATATAAAAGTGATCGAAAAATTTTAGTGGAGTGAAAAGTAAAAGATTTGCCTCTGAAGTGTAGTGGAGTAGAAGTAATAGTAGCAGAAAATGAAAATACTCAGTAAGCAAGTACAAGTACCTCTAAATTGTAATTAAATAGGCTGCAGATCTTGAATAACTGTACTTGGTAATAATAATAATCCAGAAAAGTTTTTTTATTGTCTGATTCAAGTTCAATTAATTAGAACTTGATTGCAACACTGTTAAATAATCACCATTTTCTGGACTGTTTTCCAGCTGTGACAGCTTCCAGCCTCTACTGGAGACTGAAAAGTCTGCCAGGTCCAAAGAATCTTTTTAAGAGACTATCTTTGTCCGCTAGTTTGTTCTTGGCCTCTGACATCACAAAACTTCCTCCAAATAGCATCAAACTATACAAACAAGCTTTTAATCTAAGTTATTAAGTCACTATGTCAATAAAGAGATGATGGATGAATACAGGAGTGAGAGGGTTCACGAGATTAAAATGATCAACTGTTTCCAAGAAGAGGTAACTGTCAAAATCAAATCAGCTTAATGTTGCATAGGTTTTGCATATTTACCAGTCACTGAGAGGTACGGAACTGCGTCCTCCTTTCCTTTCTCCCATTTTTGTCTCCATAGGAATTTAACAGCATCTTCACAGAAGCTACAAAACCGTTACACCAATCTGAAATATCAACCATAAATGTAATGTTTTGGTGTCTCTTATAATGAAAGACTGAAGGCGTCGTTCAAAATCGGCACTGACATTCAACAATATATTTATTTATTTAATGTTTATTTGTATAGGGACACAGCATGAATCAAACCCATAGCCCTCAGCATTTATAGCCTAACCTTGTTTGCAATCACTCTGATGAACAGCTGATTTCTGACTCCGGAACAACTCCTGTGCAATAATCCAGTAACTCTGTCTGTAATCAACCGCCTGTTAACTGGTTACCACTTATTATTTATTAATCATTCTCTATTTCAGTGCTGTTCATATGATTATACTGTCTGGTTATATTGTCATATTGCATATACATCCTTTGCACTATTCTCCATTGCTTTGTGTACATGTATGTGTACTTGTATATCACATCCACCTTCGACATGTACATAATAATGATAATATTTTACTCTTGCATCCTTTGCACTCTGCTCACTGCACTATTTGTTAATATGTCTATATTGTTTTTTGTCATAGTGTGTATATTTGTGTTGTCTTCACTGTAGCCTGTGTCTGATTTATTTTATTATTGTATGAGTAAGCACATCGTGAGCAATGTACAATCCTGAGTCAAATTCCTCGTATGTGTACACATACCTGGCAATAAAGCTGATTCTAATTCTAATTTTGATTCTGCTTTCCTTTATTCTGAATTGTTTTACTTAATGTTCATGAATTACTCAAAGTGATACGCAATTCCAATGCCACAATTCAGAGGTCTGGAACCACAGTACTCCTTCAAAGTGTATAATTACAACTTGTTTCAAGCTATGTCATCAACCATTTACATGACTTCATTTAGCTGACGCTTTTATCCAAAGCGACTTACAATTGCTATCTATGTCAGAGGTCAACTAGGGGTTATGTGTCTTGCTCAGGCAGGGACACATTGGAAAATACAGCCTAATTTCTTTCATTTGCACAGTGTTATACTTTTAAGTTTTTCAAGACAATGTTGTATACTTTATATTACAATGACCTTTATATCCACAGGTAGTTAACAATAAATGTATTCATCTTTTATCACTGTACTCTGAAAGGGACATTTGCCTTTCAGTTGTTAATATAATGACCTCCATATCAAACAGCATTTAAAACTGAACAGTTAAATGTCTATCATTTATAACCGACCTTTAAAAATTGCATTTGTCTTCATCAGGGTGAGCCTTTGAGCCTGAAGAAGTACAGAAGTCTATAGTCCCTGTTTGTTGTAAAAATGCCTAATAAAGTTCAGTCATAGCTCATATGAGGCTTCAGCAACCCGAAGTCGTCAAATCTAGTGGGTTTCTCCTAAAGTCATTTTATTACCAAAATCCCTCTTTGTGTTTTAGTGTTTCGCTGTAGTGGGGGCACATAACAAAAAAGGGTATTTGGTAATAAAAATACTGTAACTTGCTCACTCATGTTTGCTAAAACCCAGTTTTGAACTAAGCTAGCAGTTCCCTTCGATTGTTACTGCTATTCTAGTCTAAACAAGTCCTGGACCTATTTTGTTAAGGAGCAGACATGCAGGTGTATTTTAGATTTTAAGATTAAAATGGAAATAAGAGCACATTAGCAAGAGCAAGACAGTATTTCTAACGGTTTATTCTCACATCCATGGCAGGCTCGGTAACAATCAGGAGTCTTTCCAACTGTATTTTCGATAAACTGAATATGGCAGAGACACGCTTTAAAGAGAACTACCTTGACGAACTTAAAGACTTCAAAGCTGGATCTGAAGATCAAATAGCTGAAAGAATCAAAGAGAAGCATGGAAAATGTGGAACCTATGGTCCCCGTGCCAATAGCTGTGAACATCTTGCTACCTATGTGCGCTATGGAGTGTCAATTTCACTGCAGGTATGAGGGATATTCTACATGTTCCCGACATGATTGCTACTGCCTGTTCTTTCATCAGATGTGTAGGAACAATAGTAAGGTAATGAGCAGAAGCCACGATTTATCACAATTTAATCATGTGTTCCATTAGCATGATTCCAGTTAACCTAATGATTAATCATCTGTTTAATCTGAATAATTTTAGCAAAAGATTGAACAAAAGAAGGGCTGTCATGAACAAAAATATGTATATAATTGAACAACATGCAGCTTAGTAGTAGGCCAGATGGGACTTACTTTTTTTTATTTTATTTCCACAGCCGGGCCAGAATGTCGCACAATACTGCAAAAATGATGCCAGCCTCAATATTGAAGAAATACGGACGAAAATAGGACCTGGTCCAGAGACAACATGTGATTCTTTGTGTCCAAGGTCCAAAAGGGGTCCCGGTTAACAAGTGTGTTTCCAATCCTGAGGCGGTGGCCTTTCCTCACATGACATGAGGTCTTATTTGAAATAAAAAAAGAGAAAGAACTGTTGGTGTTTTATTGTCTCTGATTGTGACAGGAGTGGCTGTATTCAAGGAAATTCTAACAGCCATTAATGGGACCAGCAATGTCAAACAACTAAGTTGCATACAAAAAATATATAGTATGGTACAAGATTAAATCAACATATATTTAGCAACATTCAGAAGCACTTCACTCACTTTCCCTGCCATTTTTGACACTTTCATCCAAAGTGTGTTGGCATAAAAGAGCAGGTAGGGCTGCAGTGTCTTGCTCATAAACACAAAGTGGGTCTCCACCAGGGCTGCAACTGGTTATTATTATTTTCATTATCGATTAATCTGCCGATTATTTTCTCAATTAACTGATTATCATTTAGTCCATAAAATAAAATAAATAAACACAGCCAATAGTTTATTTTGTCAACTGACTTACTGATTAATTGACCGATTGTGATTTAGGAAAATTCTGTTGGAAAAATTGTGAGCCATACTTTCAAAGTAGTCAAAATGCTGGAAAACATGGGCCTACTTGAAGTAACCTTGCTGATAGTTGTTATGTTAATTTACTTACATTTTTACCATGGTGGTAATTTTATTACAGGTAGAACACTTGCTAAACTACTGTCTCAAATAGCAGAGACTTTGTCAGCAGAAGTTAATTGAACATTATTCAATTAACGTCTGCTGACAAATTGATTAAATTGATGATTGAATGCCGGTAAATAACACATATTTATGAGAGTATGCTGAGTAACACTGGTAAAAACAGGAAGATTGAAAGGAAGATGGACAATATTTGTTGGGCAGGGTAGGAGTGAAGGATGGGAAGTGCCTCAAGCCTCAAGCCTCAAGATGCGGTATATATACTCGATGTAATCAAAAAATAATAATAAGGACTGTTTCCACACATTCACCATCAAGGAATTATGTTGACAGATTCACTGAAAGAGGTGCAGGTGGTGAGATGGGCAGGAAGCTCAGGTGAGGGGAATGAGGCTCCCTCCTGTCTGTGTAATGGGAATGGCTCATCAGTTTGTTTGTGTGTTTGTATGTGTCTATGATCCAAGAGACCTCCATCTGGTTGCTACACATTCAAGAGTAGAAGCTAAAATACTGATACTGAATATCAGAAAGTCTATTTCAAGCAGGCCCATATATATCATTGATGACATATATGCAGTGTGAGTGTTATAAGCGTAGTACTGGGAAATAATATTCCACGAGTTACCAGCATTTTCAACCATCATATATCCAAGCATCCAGCATATACCCAATAAGAAAATATTTAACAGAGGGTCAGAAGGTCATGCCTCGATTTAATGCCAATGTCTGAAGTTTTGTCTGAAGCAACATTTAAAAAAATGTTTATTTACTATAATAGACTTTAGTTTACTGTTTCCAGTTCTATAGGAAAGACAGTTTAAACCAGGGAGTCCCTGACTTTGTCTGTATTTGTAAGAAAAGAACAAGTTAATCTAGTTACTACTTTTATGTGGATATTTAGGCTAAGATCAGAGTCAAGGGGGATACCACAGGTCGGGTGTAATTCAATATTTCAGAAGTTTTTTAGGTTAACTGTTAAATTTTTTAACGTGTACAAATGGAGACCAATTCCAATTTAGTTAGTTATTAAAAAAATGAACCACCACACTATGTAGTAATCTATTACAAAACACGGGGGAGATGTGTCACATAATAGGTTCTGGCTTTTTAATATAAAATGCATCAGTGTTTGCATTTTGTTTTTGAACTGATAAATGAAGACTCTCATGCTGATGATAGTGCTATTATAATGCTATTCCAGCAATCTGGTTCCATGTTGACACTTGAAACTGCGTTTAAAACAATCTTTCTACCAGATTGCTGGAATAGCATTATAATAGCACTATCATCAGCATGAGAGTCTTCATTTATCAGTTCAAAAACACCGATGTAGAAATAGGGAACGAGACGTGAGTTTTCATTTTGCACCGTAGAAGCTAGCGGAAGGCACCACATGGGGGGGTATGAGACGGGAGGCTCCAGGCTGCAGCCATACAGTCTTGGGTTCAGGTGTGAAGAAGTTTTGCAGACTGATGAAGACTTCAATTAGCATGGCACAGGAGATACAGTGTCAGCATACAACATGTAAACACATCAAATGCCAACACCAAATCTGAAGGAGAACATCTTTTGGTCCTTCTTATGTTTTGGTCCTCCCCCTAGTTCCTGTACGTTTCCCTTTTAGGTCATCTTTAGCTGGCCTTAACCTAGAACCTGGAAATTGTAAGTCGCTTTGGATAAAAGGCTCAGCTAAATGAATCAATGTAATGTTTTTCTTTGGGGTGGTGATGGAGCAGTGGATAAGACACACATAAGACACGTTAACCTCAGTGGGGTCGTTATCCAGGGTCATCGATACCGCTGGTTCGTTAGTGTTCCTGGTTGCTGTGACGACAGTCGTTACAGTCGTTAAGACTACCTGTGGCCAAGACTGAACGACCATCGTTGGTATCTTCACCTGAGGCCAAGAGGTTACGTTTGTTGAGTTTCCTGGGAAGTGATGAAAGGACAGCATTGTAAGTGGGGGATAAGTGGTGGCGTAGACCTCCTCCCCTGTTCAATGACGGCTTCTCAACCCGGGTGTAGATGCTTCCTTGACACCTCTTTCAAACCATCCATCTTCTCTGTCTAAAATGTGCACCTGGTGGTCCTCAAACGAGTGTCCTCTGTCCTTCAGATGTAAGTAGACTGCAGAGTCTTGACCTGAGGAGTTGGCCCTTCTGTGTTGAGCCATGCGTTTGTGTAGTGGTTGTTTAGTCTCCCCAATATACAGGTCTGTGCATTCCTCACTGCATTGGACCGCAGACACTAGATTGCTTTTCTTGTGTTTGGGTGTGCGGTCTTTGGGGTGGACCAGCATCTGTCTTAGTGTGTTCTTGGGTTTAAAAAACACAGGGATGTTATGTTTGTTGAAAATCCTCCTGAGTTTCTCTGATACTCCAGACACGTATGGAATCACAGTGTTGTTGCGTTTGTATCCACAGGCTGTAAGTGCCCCCTTCAGGTGTTTCTGTTCCTTCTCTCTGGCTTGGGCGCTTGTTGGTATGTTTTCCGCTCTGTGGTGCAGTGTTCTCATGACCCCTAGCTTGTGCTCCAGTGGGTGGTGTGAATCAAAGAGTAGGTATTGGTCTGTGTGTGTGGGTTTTCTGTAAACACCAATCTGCAGGCTCCTGTCCTCTTCAATGTGTACAGCGCAGTCCAGGAAGGCCAAACTGTTGTGAACATCTTCTCGTGTGAACTTGATGTTACTGTCCACAGAGTTGATGTGTTCTGTGAAGGCTTGCACTTCCTGGCTTTTAATTTTGACCCAGGTGTCGTCCACATATCTGTACCAGTCGCTCAGTGCTTGTCCAGCTTGATTATATTTCTTTTGCTTATCTTTCTTACTGTATATCTTTATCTCCATCTTTCTTACTGTATATCTTTATCTCCATAATATTTCTCTACATATGTTCTATGCACATATTGAAAGCCATTTAGAAGAGTTCCTTCTTGTTTATAGAGAAACAGCAGCAATGTCCAGGCTACTGTATTTTCTGCTTGTTCTGAACTATACATTTACAAAAACATCCTTACTGTACGGTTCATCATGTACTGTTTTATCTCACTTCTATATCTACCTGTTACTCAATTGTAATGACATGATAAAGATGGTGATGAATAATTCCTGTCCTCTATAAAGAAAATGTCACTTCCCTGTTTGTGTTCAAGGCAGCAGCATCTTCTCCTGAGGTACAGGAACAGTCTTCAGAGAATCTGTGAGACATCTTTCTCCACAAAGTAGGTAAACATAAAAAAGGGCACATTTTAACTCCTTTGGGCAAAATAGAGTGTGGCTGCAACTAATGCTTATTTTCATTATCAATTGATGTGCTGATGATTTTTTGGTTTATGTCAACAATTTGCTAAAGCCCAAGGTTCAGATTGCTTTAACTGACTGTGACAGAAAGGCAAGAGCAGTCACCCCACCCGGATGTGAACCCAGGTCTACAGGGTGCCAAACATGCAACTTGACCGCAACGCAGTCACAGCGCATACTCAAACGTAGTGACGGTAGTCCATCACACTGACTAACGGTCCAAAACTTAAAGATGCTGTATAATGTAGGAAAATGAAGAAGTTCACACATTTGAGAAACTAAAACATTCAATGTTCTATGTCACACAGGCTCCACGACGTCCTATTGGTCGGCTATGTGCACAATAAAATTTCAGTGGGCAAGTGCGTGCGTGTGATTGGAGGAGGTGGTACCCATAGAGTCCAATAGATGCTCCGCCTGTGCTTATAGAACTAGGGTTACCATATCATAACCTTCGTTCCTGACAACATCCCATCCATCCATCGTCAACCGCTTATCCTGCGTACAGGGTCGTTGCAGCCAATCCCAGCTGGGATTGGGCGAAAGGTGGGGTACACCTTGGGTCACCAATTAACCTAGTCTGCATGTCTTCGGATGGTGGGAGGAACCCACACAGACACAGGGAGAACATGCAAACTCCACACAGAAGGGCCTGGAACGACCAAGGATCGAACCCACAAAATTCTTGCTGTGAGACGACAGCGCTAACCAGTGCACCACCGCGCACCACCCCTCAAAACATCAACTATGATGCATTTAAAAATGTCATGTCTCAGTTAAAATTTAATCTTATAAGAACATTATTTGAAATGATAAACATCCTCAAAACGTTCTTTGAACATTAGGTGAAAAACTTTCCATTACTAGGCTAACATAATTAGAACTTGTAACATTAAGCAATATTGTGAGTAGGTTCCTGATAACTGGGTAGGGAATTACCAGAAAAATATTTTTTTTTGTCAGGAATAACAATAAAAAACAATAAATAAAACATTCACAGTTCCAAAATAATAGTCTGCAATAAAAGCATTTAAACCTTCCATCTAAGCTGTTGTGACATCTCTTACAGTGCCACTTCAAACTGGCATTTAAAGAGATAATATTTAAATGTTTTTATCTCTCATAACAGAGACATTTGAAAGTTACCTGACCCGCTGGTAAAAGGCATGCTGCACCCTAACCCTAATAACACAGCATCCTCCTTACTGTGAGGTTGCAGGCCATACAGATCAAATGCAAATTAAGGGTCTTTTTTGTACTGTGAGCAGGATGACATTTTGCTTTGCTTTTAGGAGCTGGAAAAAAAGCTTGAACTTACTGCTTACCTCATCTACTCAACAAGTGGTATGTCTTTCCTGTTTCTACTTTTTGTCCTTCCGCAAATAAAAGGTGTCATGTTGTATGTGCCTTCTTCCCTTATCTAGAATATTTTAAAAAATAGTTTCATAAAAGCTTACATGATATGTTGTTATATGTTTAATCCTGCACTGTTGAAAAAATGAAGCACCTGATCATGGTGGCTGTGATCCTTCAAGCTGGTGTTCACAGTAGACATTAAGGGAGTAAGTTAACAAGCTTGTTTTACTTTCATCATTTTATTTATACTAACACTTTATATTCATCATTATTATTTTATAAATACAAAAAAATCATTTTGTTTGTCAGTTTGATTGTGGAGTAAAAGTAATTACTGTATGTAACATGCATCTCACCCATTTTTTATATTTACAGTGCACGTTTGGAGATATAATTCCCTAGGTGTAAAAATTTACCTACGCGCATTTTGCAATTTATGTGGGTGACAAAACATTTCCTGGTAAAAAAGACGGGGAGGACATTAAGTACATGTAACCTACGTCAATTTACACAATTTTCAAGGATACAGTGAAAGCGGCAAGAAAACAAACTAATCAATGCACCTTATATTTACCACAGAACATACAGTATTTACTGAGGGTGATTTTGTCAGGCTTTGCTCAGACTAGATACCTCCACAACTTGGAAAAAATGATTGCACATTTGCACATTTAAACATCAAACAGCTGCGCGAGAAACACTGTTACTGGACTAGCAGGAGTTTAGCATGTACTGAATGTTTTTTAAGTCCAAAACCCACTGTTTTTTGATAGAGGATAGTTGCAAGGAAGAGACCAGTTCTATTTTGGATTGGTTTCAATTCCATAGAGCAAGGAAAGAGAGTGATAAGAGAAATTGTAATGTGAATTTATCCAATACCTTGGTGACCTATTCCCATTAGCCTCAGCTACTTTGTGTTTATTATGTATTTATATGTTGACATTAAACTAAGAAATGACTATGTGAAAACACATCTGCAAAATTCAGCATGTTAGAATTTCATTGTGTGTTATGCTAGCATGCTGATGTTAGCGTTCCGCTTAAAGCATTGCTCAGCCTATCACAACCACTAGTGTGTTTTCTCCAAACTCAATATGACTAACAAGCCTGAGGTGACCAATTACCTCGATGGATACAAGGACATGGAAGGAAAAGTGTACCAGACAGGAAGTGAGGAAAAAATAACTATGAGCAACAACGCAAAGTTTAAGAAATGTGGAATATATTCGCTCCTTAATAACAACTGTGAACACCTTGCTACTTATGTGCGTTTTGGAGTGAAGGTAGCACTGCATGTATGTGGCTGATTCAACAATGGCCATCACCATTTTGCTACCTTGCCTGTTCACAATAGCATGACATGACATTTTCCTAAGGTTAAAAGCATAGATTGTAACATTTTGGTAAATGCACTTGGTGCCCTTGAAGGCAAACAAAAACCAAATATTAAATGAACAAGGATATTACATATATTTTAATGTACCCTTCCTGTAGAGGACACTCAACTTGTTGTTTTAAAGCATTTTAATTATATGTGTTACAAATATCACTGTGATTGTAGCTTTTTTAGGAAGAGTCCTCAGAAGTTCTGGTTTTTCAATACAATGTACATTAATTTTAACACTGCAGGCCTGTCCTTCTTCTTTAAGGCTGTCCTCGGTATGTCTTTAATGTGCTGAAATGATAATGACGCATCTACCCGTCATCAAATTCACACTCAACTTAATCACTTTTTTTTTTATGTGTATAGCTCAACATGACATGACATGGTGAAGGATTATGCATTAATGACAAGCAAATCAATAAAAACATTTACCGCAGAACATTATGAAGCCGTGCCCTGCTGACCGCAAAACCAATGGCTAAGAAGTATTTCATCAATAAACCCTCTCAGGCTGCCTTGATCACTTCTGCTCTTTCCTCATGTGATATGATGTTTTTTTTATTTATTAAAAAAAAAGAGCAAGTGCTGTGGGTGTTTCATTGTCCCTGTTGGTGTAAGAAATGGCTCCCAACTCCCAACATTCAAATGATTCAGATTTCTACATTATATTTTGCTTGTTTAAACCTCCTGATCAACAGAAACAAAAAACACAGCAGCCATCACCACCAAGTATATTACTGATTAACATGCAGCTTACTAGGCCAGATGGAACACAAATCTAGGAGCGCAGTGGCTGAGGAGGAACGTGAGCTTGTATTATGTCATCTTTATTCATGCGTCATTTTGATTGAGAAACGAAATTTAGAAGTAAGTTTAAAATGGAATTTGCACTTGAATTGAAGAACAAATTCAGACACAAGATCTTCTTATGCACATAAATGCAGATGCACATCACGGAATACTGATAAATGTCAACAACAAAACACTGGACACTAGACACTGTTTCATCTTGTCAACACATCCACACTGTACAGTATTTCCCATACAGCAAGAATAACACATAAATGTATGAGTTAAGAGTTTTAGTTCTCTGTTCAAGAACAAACTGTCAACTTTTCTCAATAGCTTTCAATCTAGGAAAATGCAGAGAACACATTTACAGAAAAATGACGGACATAAAGATATACAGTTAAACAAAGATAAAAAGCAAAATATAAGTATACAGGTCAGATTGTTACTCAGTAATAGAGGTCGTGGGAAAGGTAGTAAACTTGCTCTTGGATTTGATTAAATTTCAAAAAAATGTACATAAAACCATTTGTAGTGCAGTTGTCTTAAATGATTTAGACAGTGAAGATGTGTGTTCATGCTGGAAGCAATAAAAAATGCAGAAAATTATATCTTTCAAGAAAAACCTCACATAGAAACATATACAAACATAGAAAAACCTCTCCACAAGTCACAGAGCTATAAAACCATTGCTTAATCAACAGAAAATTTATTTAATATAATTAAATTAAGCAACTGTTTTGATTATTGATTAATTGGTTAAGCAATTTGCCAAGTAAAAATGCTAAGCTTAAGCTAGTTCCGGCTTTAAAAAAATGTTGCTGCATTTCTTTGCTTTATGTGATCATAAATGAATAGTTTTTAACTGTTTAACTAACAACAAGGAACATGAACATGTTTCTTGGGTCGGAAATTGATTGAATGATTGACATTTTTCACCCTACTATAAATTTTCTATCGACCAAATACTTAAGTGATGCATTAAAAAGAATCTGCAGATTAATCAATGTTGAAAATAACATGATTTGTCTCATAAAGCAAAACTCTCAGACATGACATTAGTGTGTCAACACAGGCAAGATCATAATGTACAACACAATTCGGTATTATTCTCTGTCTTATATTCCCAAAGACATACAATAAGATGCCTTGAAACCATTTGTGGGCTTTATGTCAAAGAGGATGTGCCTTTGTGCAAATGCCAACAAAAAACAACTCACCCATCCTGAGTTGTGTTATCCCGCTGATAGCTTAGTCATCAAGAGATAAACAAGATGCAAACTTCTGCTTGGTAGATGACTAGCAGATGCAGTCTCACGGTCCAGATCAACTGCAAATGTTTCAGTCGTGCTAATATAGCGGAAAGTACCCACTTACACACAGTGTACATGTGGTATAGACAGTGAGACTACACAGAGCCACCTTTGTGTAGTAAAAATAAATTGTTAGACTTAAAGTAAGTAGATAAACAAAAGTAAACTATAAAATGTTTTGAAAGAAAGAAAGAATGAAGGCTCTGTCTCTGAAGGGACGGCGTCTGGTGCTATGCTATGGCAACCAGCAGCGCTTGTAGGAGCAGCAGCCGGTAGCTCCTTCAAACTTTTCCGGCTTTATTGCCAAAACATGCGTTACCTCTGACATAAATACAGTCATTGGAAAATGAAGATGAGGTTTTTAAGAGCAGCAGACCACAATAACCAAATAACAGGAGAGAGGACAACAAACACCGGCAGCTGCTGAGCCAATCATCATAAACTTAAGGCTTTAAAACTTCATGCAATAAGAACCAAAGAAAGAAGCTCAGAACACAAAATAACTTAGTAACCTGAGTTTATTAAACATGTTTAGCTCAGCATTGGCCATCTAACATTAGCTTGCTTCTTGCTTTAGCTGCGACCTACTGGAGGTTAATTCCGACTGTTGTTCATTATGAAAAGATGAATGAGTGTTTGCAGTTATGAGCAGCCTGGATCAAACGCAGCAGATGATACAACATTCATTATAACCACGGGAGACTTGAGACTTGACTTGGACTCTAGCTCAAAGACTTGAGACTTGACTTGGACTCTAGCTCAGAGACTTGAGACTTGACTTGGACTCTAGCTCAAAGACTTGAGACTTGACTTGGACTCTAGCTCAGAGACTTGAGACTTGACTTGGACTCTAGCTCAGAGACTTGAGACTTGACTTGGACTCTAGCTCAGAGACTTGAGATTTGACTTGGACTCTAGCTCAAAGACTTGAGACTTGACTTGGACTCTAGCTCAAAGACTTGAGACTTGACTTGGACTCTAGCTCAAAGACTTGAGACTTGACTTGGACTCTAGCTCAAAGACTTGAGACTTGACTTGGACTCTAGCTCAGAGACTTGAGATTTGACTTGGACTCTAGCTCAGAGACTTGAGACTTGACTTGGACTCTAGCTCAGAGACTTGAGACTTGACTTGGACTCTAGCTCAGAGACTTGAGACTTGACTTGGACTCTAGCTCAAAGACTTGAGACTTGACTTGGACTCTAGCTCAGAGACTTGAGACTTGACTTGGACTCTAGCTCAGAGACTTGAGACTTGACTTGGACTCTAGCTCAGAGACTTGAGACTTGACTTGGACTCTAGCTCAGAGACTTGAGACTTGACTTGGACTCTAGCTCAAAGACTTGAGACTTGACTTGGACTCTAGCTCAAAGACTTGAGACTTGACTTGGACTCTACCTCAGAGACTTGAGACTTGACTTGGACTCTAGCTCAGAGACTTGAGACTTGACTTGGACTCTAGCTCAGAGACCTGAGAGCATCTCTGTGTGTGTAGTACGAAGGAACTACAGATCAGAAATGTCAATTACAATTTCCCAGAGTCGAAGTAATGTCTTCATATTCCTTGTTGTCTGACCAACAGATATTCAGTTTACAATAAAATAAGATAAGAAAACGTTTTGCAACAGCAAAGACAAGAGCAGAGATAGATCAGTGTACAAAGTAGAATAAACAAGTGTCAGACACCAGTAAATAAATAAAAAAAAAACAAAGTTACTGTACATTAAATAAGACTAAAGGACTATGCCTTATACAGTCCAGTCTCCTTCAGCATAAATAAATATTGGTAGTATAAAAGTGTTGTAGAAGGGCAATGCAGATAAGTCAGATATAGCAAACTGTATTATACAATAATTGCACATGAATTAGTAAAATTGCACTTATGATAATTGCAATCACATATAACAAAGAAATGTTTAAAGCTTTTTATTGATTGAGCAATCATTTTAGCTCTGTCTTTTTTCTAGCTTCCAGCATGAAAACACATAATTTCAGATAACTAAACTAAATTTAATTTTAAATAAATTTTGAAGGAATCTAATCAGATCTAAGAACAATTTTACTACCTGCACCATGATCCTTGTACTGAGAATATCGGATCTATATAGATAGTTTGTAGCTTACTAATATTTCTTTGGCTTCTCATCTTTGTTGAACTGTATAGCTATATCTCCATAGTATTTCTGTAAATGTGTTATCAACACTGTGTTTATGCTGATGTTAATCACCATTTAGTTGCGCTTCCACAATTGTGCCCATAAGAGCTTATACCTTAACGTCTTCTTCAACTGAAGTTTAAATTCAAGTATTTAACTCACTTCTTTCCCTCTCTGTTTCTCAATCAAAATGACACATAACGATGATGATGAATTATTTCATCTTCTTTTGAACTTCTTAAAATCGTACTGAGATAATATCATACCCCCCATTTTTTTTTTAAATCTTCCTTTTCCTGCATTTTGAAAGACATGTTCAAATAAGGAAATGGTGCCGCTGTGAGGGGTTTGGCCATGGTCTCCCTGTCCTCTATAAAGAAAATGTCACTTCCCTGTCTGTGTTCAAGGCAGCAGCACCTTTCCCTCAGGAACAGCTGGAATCTTCAGAGCATCTGTCAAACATCTTTCTCCACAAAGTAGGCACATGTAATACAATTTAAACTATTTCAGGCAAAATAGAGTATGACTGCAACTAATGATTATTTTCATTATTTATTAATGTGCTGATGATTTCTAGTTTATAAAATGTCAGAAAATAGCGAGAGATAACAATCACAATATCCTAAAGCCCGAGGTTACATCTTCAAATAGATTCTTTTTTAGCTGAGTACTGGTCCAAAATTTAAAGATCCCGTATAATGTAGGAAAATGTGGTGTGTACAGTGGATTTATTTGCTGAAAACATATATATTAAACAAAAAAACATTATATATTATCTAGAATATTATAATATAAAATCTAATGACTGTAGCGAAAGAATAGTTGCAGAATATTTTACATGATATGTTGTTATATGTTCAGCCCTTCACTGCTGGAAGAATGAGGCACCTGATCTTGGTGGCTGTGATCCTTCAGCTGGTGTTCACAGTAGACATTAAGGGAGTAAGTCAATAACATGTTTATTTCGCTTTGATTATTTCATTTATGCTAACACTTTATATATATCATTATTATTTTATAGGCATATTGTTTTGTCAGTTTGATTGTGGAGTAAAAGTAATTACGTGTAGGCTACTTATATTAAGTTAGTAACTTGCATCTCTTCCATTTCTTCTATTCACAGTACGAGTTTGGAGACATAATTCTTTTTCCTAGGTGTAAGGGAAGATTGACCTACGCGCACTTCGCAGTTTATGTGGGTGACAAAGCATTTGATGGTAAAAAGGCAGGGGACAACATCTTTGAACGCATAAGTACGTGTACGCAGTAAGCCAATTTACACATTTTTCAATGTTACAGTGAGACCAATAAGAAAAAACAAAATTTTAATGAAAGCATCTTATCTTTACCACACAGTACATACAGTATATACTGAAGGTACTTTTGTCACGCTTTGCTCATCAGTAGTTACCTCCGGTGTGTATTTATACTTTTGTGACTTGCTGGTGTCTCGAACAGAATTTCCTGTAGCGATTACAATAAACTTCCTAATGTCTCATGTCCACAATTTGGGATAATGATGACACATATCATGCACTAGTTGAGCAAGAAACACTGTTATTGGATTAGCAGTTTAGCATGTGTGTTTATTGCTTGAAAGTCCAGAAAACGTTCCTGTTTGAAGACAGCTGCAAGGAATAGACCTCTTGTGAGTGCAGAAAAATCCCAGTTCTAGTTTGGATACACATAACATTCAGTTCAATTGCGAGAGGAAGGAGAGTGATAAGAGTAATTTAAATTTGAATTTGCCCAGTACTTTGGTGACATTCCCATTAGCCCCAGCTTTACTTTGTGTTGATTGGTCTTTAGTAAATGTTAGCATGTTGAAATGCTTAACTAAGTTAAACATGGGATAACACATCTAACAGCATTTCATGGTGTGCCTGTTAGCAGTCGATGTTTGCATTCAGCTCCAAGCACTACTAAGTCTAGCTCACCAACTGGTGTGGACTTCTAGTCTTGTATTTAACAAGACAGGGTACATTGACTGTAAATGTGGATGTACTCTAACACATTATTTCCTCAGTATAGAAGAGGGTCCTCCAAATTGCGTTTTCTCACAACTCAATCCGGACGACAAGCCTCGGGTGGCCAATTACCTCGATGGATACAAGGACAACAAAGGAAAAGTGTACCAGGCAGGAACTGTGGCAGAAATAACTGCGCGCATCAATGAAATGTGGCAGAAATGTGGAAAGTATGTGCTCATTATGAACAACTGTGAACACCTTGCTACCTATGTGCGTTATGGAGTGAAGCTAGCACTGCAGGTATGTGGCTGATTCAACGATGGTCATCACCATTTTCACTAGCATGACACATTCATGAAGTCCCAAAGCTTAAAATATATTGTAACATTTTGGTAAATACACTTATGCTGTTGAGTTTGTGTCCTTGAAGGTGAATGGCAACCAAACATTATATGAACAAGGACATCACATTGTTTTTTTAATATACCCTTCATGTAGAGGACACTTGACATGTTGTTGTTCCAATGCTTTATATTTATTTGTTTTATTCCAAATATCATTGATTTGAGCTTTTCTGCACCAGACCTCAGATGTTCTGGTTTCTCTATACGATGTACACTGAATTCAACACTGCCGGCTTGTCTGTCTTTTTTAAGGCAGTCATAGTGATGATGATGACAATGTATTCATCTGTCAGCAAAACCTAAATGAACTTTTAATTTTTCTTTTTGAAGTTCAACATGAGTGGTGAAGACATGTGCATGCAAGACAGTCGAATCAGCACACTTCATTTACTGAAATACCTGAGGAACCAAGTGAATGAGAATACTCAGTGCCCCGCAGGCGCCAGCAGCAGTGGCTAAGAAGTCCCTCATCAATCAACCATCTCAGGCTGTCGCGATCACATCTGCTCTTTCCTGATGTGATATGATGTCTTAGTTGAGATTAAAATAATGAGCAAGTGCTGTGGGTGTTTTATTGTGCTTGTTGGTGTAAGAAATGGCTGTACGGTCTCAAGAAATTGAAACATTTCAGCATTGCATGTTCATCAAAACTATTTTGACAAAGTCAAATCAGAAACGTGGCACAACTTATGAAGAGGTCGGAATTTTCATGGTGAATTGCTGGTGAATACATGATGGTAACTTGTTGTCCCACAAGCATTACTTGAAAATGACCCTGTAACCACTAGACCACACACTGGAGAAAGTAGAAAGTAATAATATTTATTGAATTGAAATGAACTGCAGTCATGCTGTATGACACATGAGACATATAAGACATTTTAAAACCAGAATATTGAAAAAACACTAAGTTAATTTAAGTGTTTACAAATCCAGAGGGAAAATCTAAAGCCTTGAAGAGGATGTGTCTGTGAGTTAGAGTGAGCGAGAGAGAGTGAATGAGTGATGAACAGGGAAACAACTGTGACAGGCTTGCAGTAAAGAAGCACTGCTGGGATGTGTTAAAAGTTGAGTAACTATGCAAGATAAAAAGCATAATTGTCTGAAAATAAATAACAGCAGCTTCCTTCAGACTGAATAAGACAGAGTGTGATAATTTGCCTGGGTTGGATACTTTTCTAAAACAAAACAATTCACGTAGAATGAAGCAAGTAGGGTGTCAAAGTTAAGCCGCCGGATTCTGATGACAAATTGATAAGCAGTTTACAACAAAACAGTGTAATGTTGTGATCCTTTCTCACACTTATGTTCATGAACCACTCTGCTCCAAAGCCCCCACCACAATGCAACCTTCCTCCTCATAACCATCCTATTCAGAAATGTGCATGTTGACAGAAGCTACTCCACTGGCCGAATGCCTTTGGCCTCCTCCAGCTTCCTCAGGGTCTCGTCCCACTGGGTGAACTGCTTGGACAGCAGGAACATCTGTCAATCACAGGTCAGAGGTGAGTGGGTGGAGCTTCATCCCAGCAGTAGTTTATGTAATTAAGATGTCAGTGAGACAACCAGACAAAAACTGAGAAGCAACCTTAATTTCTCCCTGATTTGCCACGGTGGCTGATCAAAAACATCAGCAGTCTATAAGTTTACCGGACAAATTAAAAATTGATTCTGTAAGAACTTATGTATTCTTAATATACCATTTTGTTGTATTCCTCAAAAAGCTTCTTCACTTCCAGGGACTGAGCCTCAGTTTGGTCCTGTCAAAGAGACAAACATGAAACAGTTAACAGATAAAACCTAATGAGAGAGAGAGAGAGAAATAGGGGCATTACCTGCTCTTTGATGTGGATCTGTGACAGGCGCTGCAGCTTGGTGGCGTGTTCTGGTACATCTGTGGAGAACAGAAACACACAACTAACTGAGAAGGTAAACATACAGTACTGAAACGTTTCCCCTCTATTGATCCAGTAGCTGTACAAAACCATGGACAAACACTACATCACTACATTAATTTCTCTCTAAGGCATGACAAAATGTTGTTTCCATGTTTACAGCATAATCCTGGTTGAACACTGCCAGATGCACCAGAAGTATAACAGGGACTATAACCTGCAGTCACTAACTAACTAGAATTACCACTGACTGGTTGTATGCCTCCGCCAACAAGTCAAGTTGAGGTTTACATCCATGTTTGTACAAAGTCATGTTATATATGTAGTGAATAGTTTATAGGAATTGAAGAAAAAGGCATAAAGTGCATGACTAAATAGATGTTATTCTATATTGATGATCCGTATGTATGATTCCAGTGAATATACATTGTTGAACTGATTAATGAAGGATTAGCATAGCTTGGCTAAACAGGTCAACATGTTTTGATTACTATGTAAAGATGGATTCTTATAGTGTATAACTACACAAAATATAGTGCTTATGGTTTCTCCTGGCATTTTTACATGTGAGCTGTAGGTGAAACTAACTTACTTACTGGATTATGTTTGCTTAAGTGAAAGGCAGAATGGGCTTGTGTTTGAAATTTTGAATTGCACAATTCATTCTTACATTAAAGATAAAAACCTATTTTGAGGTCACAATTACCTTTGAGTCAAAGGTGTCACCAAACTTACAGTTTGTCGGCCAAACAGTTCTTGAGTTGTAGCCAAAGTTGTTTTTTGAGGTCACAGTGACCTTGACTTTTGGCCACCAAATTATGACCAATTCAGCCTTGTGTCCAAGTGGACGTTGGTGCTGAATTTGAAGAAAGAAAGATTTTTAACTTCCTTATTCTAGTCTGACCCAGAGGAAGCAGGATGTGGGCATAAGCCTGCCATTGGCTGACTTTTTCAGTCAGAAGTGTCCTCCATTTCAGCAATCTGTGTGTTACTGTTTTGCAAGGGCACAGTCGCTGCATCCTGCACTTAGCGACGCCCAAGACAATTGTGATTGGTTTAAAAATACAAACAAGCCAGAGCGTTGTTCCCCTATACCAGAAGGACAGTGGGTTCAGCCACACCTTTCTCCGGTGCCACAACAAAGTATGGAGGTCTGGCTCCATGAGACAAACCAAGTTCTAATCAGTTCATCCTGGAGTCCAAGTGGAAGTTTGCCAAATTTGAAGAAATTCTCACAAGGCGTTCCTGAGATACTGTGCTCCTGAGAATCCAGCAGATCAACACATAATTTGATAGATTTAGTTAAAATAAAAACAACAAAAAAAACAACAAAAAAACCCGAGCCAACCTGTATAAAAGGTCCAAACAAATTAAGGCGAAATCAATTCTTTACTTTTTTGGTCTTTACTTTGCTGTCAGGGGTAAAATCACAGAGGAGATGTTGCTTTGTCCTGGATTGTTTTGAGGTCCTGGTGAAACTCACCTCTGATGTAAGTGCTGTCCAGCAGCGGCTGCAAGTTGCTGACCTGCTCCAGCATAGAAGCCTGCTCCAGCAGGAAGTCCTCCTCTGTGCAGACAAACACAACATCATCACAGAGAGTTCGGAATGAGATGCAGGTTGTTTAGTCTTCTTTAATACAACATTTCTTGTTTGTGACAAACAAACTTACATATTACACAATATACCATATAGATCGTTACATATATAGCATTAAACATTAGAAGCATAAATACTATTTTGATTAATATACAATAAATAATCAATAAAAGCCTAAATTAAATAAACTCATAGATTTTTAAATTTTACTGCTTACTCATTTTTTATTTGATTCATGTTTCAGTGCCCTCCGGTTCTTACCAGCGAGAATGAACTCCAGCTTCATGGCATCAGGTACAGTGATGTGGTCAGTAAATTGGGGGTCCAGGTACTTCAGCAGGTCCTCAACTGCACCACAACACCAATAAATATGATCAAAGACTCACCAAACTGTCTAAAATATGATTACAGAAACATTCGTGCAAGCAGTGTGGATATTTAGAACTTTAGACCTGCACTTTGCCGCACTTTTGTTATCTTATGCCAGCAATATGATCACTGTTCAGTGGCACCCTGAATGACATACTGTCTATGTGTAATTTTTTTCAACATGGGGCCTCAGCAGCCTAATTGTTAAGACCGCAACGTCCACAGTTCGACTCCCGGCCAGGGGCCCAATGTTGCACATCAAACACCTCCCTCTTCCCATATTTCCTGTCTATTTCTACACTGACAATCAAATAAAGGAAATGCAAGAAAAAACTGATACGACACAGCGTGTGACTCACTCTTCTTATGCAGGATCTTTACTCGTTCTCTTTTGTTGGCTGTATTAGTCAGACCTGCCTGAATCCTGGCCAAAGACTCAGCACACTGCAGGACAAAGGACAGTGATTAGATTTAATGGTCGTGATCAACAAGGGTATGGGAAAGTCATTACAATTTATTGAATGAAAATGTATGAGCCTTTTTGTTTTGCAATACGTAGCAATATACCCAATGCAGTACAACAACACAAAATCTCAAGTTCAAGTGTAGCAGTGAAATAGTCTTTTTAATTTGTGTGCTTCCCCGATTTGCTCTGTGTCAGGCCCTTGAAAACTGGAGATTTATTAACCTTGAAGGAACATGAGAATTTCCAATATGCAGGCAAAACAAGGCCATTTGCCTAGAGTTTCAATACTTTAATACAATGCAATACTGTAAACAAACTTAAAAACACTTCTTGAGCAGGACATTTAAGAACAGGCACTTTCTCCACCCCTACAAATACAACATCTAACGAGAAACAAATCCACTTCAATGCTGGCTTTGTAAGTGTTGTGTTCGTCGCATCATGTGATGCTCTGGTGAGATGCCCCATTGAGTGATCTTACAATGTTCTTAGCCAGTATGTACACTTTTTTAAGAATATATCTGACTAATATTAAAAACATATCCCAGAATTTAAGATTGCTAAATGTCTTTTCTTAATGTCCTGGAAACCAGCAGTATTAAACACCTTAAGGGACTTACACTTGCTTGAGATAGGCTCTGCTTTTACTTTTATTGAGGGCCTCTCCCTGCTTGGCCATACATCCATCCTAATTATTTTTTTAATTATAGTTTTCTCTCCAATTATTCACTTAATCCTTCTATCTATAATTTTAAAAAGTAATGAAAATGTCCATTACAAGTTCCCACAGAGTGGCATCTTCAAATTGCAGTCCATAATCCAACAATATTCAATGTAGTATAAAACAGGTCTGAAACTCTTTTGAAAGACTAACTTACTTACAGAAACAGTACTACACAGCATTTTTCTAATTTGTATTAACTAATCCAGTTTGAGTGCCGTTTATACATTTGAGGCTTTTGCGTTGTTGATTACATTCAAGCAAAGTCCTTCTGCTTCAAGTCAAGGATAGACTAAAACATAAAAAAAATACAGTTAAAGCCTTCTAACTGACAGCTAGCTAACCATCTAAATAGCTAGCAGCTGTTTAGCGAGGAGATAAATACACTACAGCTGTTATTGTATTACACTGTAGTGAACAGTTGTCAGAATTTCTAATAAATAAACGTGCATAAAATAAAAAGGGAGTGGCGTCCACTCATTCCCACTGACAGAGCTAATGTTAGCTTTGCTCGGCTAACACAACAGTTATAGGACAGACATTATTCTGGGCCAACCTTGACGGGTTTTCCACTTTTGTTTCTTCTCTCGCCGTATATATGACTCTCCAGCGCCTGAACACGCATTTCCAAGTTATCTGTATCCGATTGTTTATCCATTCTTGAAGCTACTAATGGACACAACAGAACACAAACAGCCCCGTAACAGACAAGCGGCGTCGCATAGTGATGACGCGCTCGCCATAGGCTTACAAATAAGTTAATTTTTTTAAACCAACATACTTTTTGTGTAAGACATGAGGTAAATGAACAAAAAATGTTCCTTAAATTCATAGATTTAAAAAAGTTTCGAAACATAGCTAGGTTAAATATGTTTCTTGTCGCTATTTGCAGTAACGGGCCTTGTCGCTAGGGGTCGCGGTTTTGCGGTGAAAGGTTTTTTTTTTTCAGCTGTTTTCCGGTGACAGCCGGGGGAATGACAACAGAGGCAGTCACGGCCCTTCTTCCATTTAAGCACACTGCAAAACATCGACAAAAAGTAAGGTTTTCTCACATATCATTGCCTCTTCTTTGCACACAAATAATATATGCGTGTGGACAACAACAACAGTATCCAGGAAACAAGCACATTGGTTTATTGTAAACAATACTTTGGTGTGTTTCCACTAGCTAAGTTAGCTTACCTAGCACCCAAGCTAACGTCAGTTTCTGCATTACATCTGCGTAGTCTGACTGGCTTAGAGTTAGTTTGGTAAGTCTAGCAGGTCTTCCACTGGACTATAACTTATTAATTATTCCCTTTACAAACAAATAAAGACATATCTCGCATACCTAAAGCTGAATTACTTTAGCCAAGGTGGTACTAGCTTATTTGCACTGCCTACTTCATTGTGATTTTGAGGGTTGTGTTGCTAAAAGTTTAATGAGTGCTTGCTTGTCTGCTCTTCTGTGATGTTGACAGCAGGGAGCTGTCTGCCATTAGATTTCGGAGGTTTGGGGAATTCATTCTTTATGTGCCTCTGGGAGCAGCAGCATGGCAGATGACAAGGACGTGTTGAGAGACGTTTGGTTCGGCCGGATCCCCACCTGCTTCACTTTGAACCAGGATGAGGTTACTGAGAGAGAGGCAGAGCCCTACTACGTAAGTGCAGTTACTCTCTAAACACTAAGAGACTCACCTCCATGCTTCCTATATGCCCTCCTTTCAGCCCACAGCTCTGTATTTGACATCAGTTTGTAAGAAAGAATACAGAGACATACATTTACTCATTTAGCTGACACTTTTATCCAAAGCTACTTACTATATACGCTCACTGACCACTTTATTAGGTACACCTTGCTAGTACTGGTTGGACCCCCTTTTGCTGTCAGAACTGCATTAATTCTTCATGGCATACTTTCAACAAGGTGTTAGAAACATTCCTCAGAGACTTTGGTCCATGATAGCATCACGCAGTTGCTGCAGATCTGCAGTTTCTGAAATACCAGCCCGTTTGGTACCAACAACCATGCCACGTTCAAAGCCACTTAAATCCCCTTTCTTCCCCATTCTGATGCTCGGTTTGAACTTTAACAAGTTGTCTAATACACAAAAGGCATGTGTCTTATCCACCCACCATACCAGATGACTTCATGTTTAGAAAAACACAAACTGCTGTACCCTGGGTTTACAGTTAAACATTATTCCTACTTAGAAAATATAATAGCAATGTTATTAGCTATGCACACTTTACGTATGTGAGTCAGGTAGCAGCTCATAGTAATTAGGGGCCGGATTAGAAAGAGGCTTTGCACCAAACGCATGCTGGCCCACAAAATACCCCTTTCAGCTTAAAATCTCAAAACATGCTTTAAAATTATTTACGGTATAAAGAAGATTCTTGAGAGTGGTGTATTTTAGTGCATTCAAAGGTATTGGCATAGAGATTAAAGCACATAGCTCTGGTGTTCACACTGTTGCTGATATGCACCTCAGAAATGTGAAATGCATGTCCAAGGCTACAAACCTACCACGTGGAGACTTGAAAAACTTGGTCAGCCTGTTTTGTCTTATTGTGGTGGAGATGGTTGATAGTGAAGACCACACGGAGCAAGCTGAAGAAAGTCTCCTCAATTCACTCATCTTCAATAAACACATCTAGCCACTTCCACGGCAAATCCGGGGCTTGCAGCTCTCTACCACTGTGACTGAAAGGATGTAATCACTTTGCCCTTTAATGAGTGTCAGTAGTCTCTTCTGTGTAATAATTAATAGAGCTTCTCTTCCTCTCTCCCAGCTGCTGTTACCCAGGGTAAGCTACCTGACTCTGGTTACAGACAAGGTGAAGAAACACTTCCACAAGGTGATGAGGGCGGAGGACGTGGAGGAGATGTGGTTTGAGTATGAAGGGACGCCACTGAAATGGTGAGAGAACGATCGTTACATGAACTGATTTAAGTAGTTCTAGTGGTGGGAATGCGTGAGGGCATTCTGAGTTGGTACACTGGTAGATTTTTTTTTACCTTGTGTCTACTCATATCATATTGTTTTGCTGCCCGTATGTGAAATAAGTTGTATGTTATGGTGAGTAATTAAGTGTATTTTGATATCAGTCTCACTTATTTCTTATAATGAATTAAGGATTTTCCTGATTGCTCTTTTAGAAATTCCCTCCAATAAATGCTTTTGAGCTCACATAGCACACCGCTCCCACCTTATAAATCTGGACAATCTCACCAACAAGTGCTATCGGCAGGAAACGGGGTCAGTGTTGTGTGATGTATTTGGTGTCAGCTTGAAGCAAGTTAACATGCTGCAGGCACAAAGTTCAGCCACAAGGTGTCAGTATTGCATCACAGATGATGAAAAGCCTGGCGTACAGTAGCTCAAAGTTCTTCCAGTAAAACACTGAATGTAACACATCAGTGTTTATAGTCATCTAATTATTTGTTATCATGTAAAAATATCCATATATTTTCTGGTTTTGGCTTTTCAAAAAAACCTTTTGCTGCTTTTCTTTTGTCATTGTAAATTGCAAATTCATTGTATGTAATACATTTAGATTTTTTGACAGATGTAACAACTGAATGACATTACTTTAGGGTCTGGTAACCTGTAATGGTAGTGCGTCATTAGTTTTGACATTTTATAAATTACAGATGACCATTATAATATCTTGGTTTTTAAAAAATAAATACACTCATCTGATTTGAGGCTGTGATAAAGAACACAGGAAGTGAACTGGAAACTGCCCCCTGAAGTTCACACACTCCATCCAGAAAAAGCTGGACTCAACAACACCAGAAGACAACAAAAAAAACAGTTCTGTTTGCTGGCTCTTTGAACCACATTTTAAGTTACACTTAACACACAAAAAGAACTTTTAAAACACTGGTTAATAAATGTGTGAAGACACACGC
>NW_024040152.1:3571935-3610780 GCF_014851395.1 Micropterus salmoides | reverse complement strand
TTCAGACTTGCTTAACAACTGTGCTGTCTACATGTCATTTCAAATTAACACAGGAGTCAATTTGTGAAGTACAAAAGTAGCCAATTACTTGATGTAGAACAATATTTTAAATCTTTTTTCACAAGAATATTTGTTTATTTATTCTGACCCCGTTGACATGTAGTGAGAGTAAGAACACTGATGGTGTGCAGGAGCCAGATATACCTATGAGCACATTGAGCTTGTGAGGGTCCAGCTGGTCCTTTGAGGATTTCGTGGCCTCTAAGCCATCTGAGTGAGGCAACGATCCCAGGAAGCCCTAAAAGAAACAAAATGCAGTTGCAAATGAGATATTATATATATATATATATACAGGCCAGTACTTCCACCTAGTTTAGTTCTTCATTTGCGTTTCATTATAAACACTGATATTCTATTCATATAGCAAATCTTTATTATTATTCTTTATTTCATTTTCCTTTTTTGCTAAGGCAGGAAATTCCAACTGTGGGTTTAGCATTAAGTTGGTTAAAGTTGGAAAAGGGTAGGTTCAACTTTTATCAGTGGAATACAGGATCTTTGACCATACAAATGTATATAAAGTTGAGCAATATTTTAGATAACATCACATGACATTATATTGTGTGGTCAGGCATTGCAGTACATAGAAACATAATTTCGAGCGCGTCTTAAAACAATTCTCACATACGCGTGTACGCTAGCATTAGCTAACATAATGCACACCAGAGCTATTCATCAAATAAAATATTACCAAACCCAGAGTGAGCTCAACTTTAATTAACTTACACAATTGTGTTGTTTTGCTAACAAGAACTTATCAAGAAATAAGATTTTTGCCGGTAGTATCTGCGTCTATCCTCTCCTGCTTGTCCTTGCCAGGCATGCCTCTTTAGCTCTTTTCACATTTAACTTCTGCAGGGAGCTGACCGGATATTCTTCTCTTCTTTTCTTATTATGTCTGTGGTGTCCAGCTTCCAAGGCAAGGCAAGGCAAGGCAAGTTTATTTGTATAGCACATTTCAACAACAAGGTAATTCAAAGTGCTTTACATAAAACATAAAAGCAACAGGGAAATATAAAAAAGTTTCAAAGCAACATAGGGAAATTGAAAAAATACACAAAAATATAAATAAATAAAAGCAATCGTAAAAAACTAAAAACAAAGAAACAGTAAATGTTACAGTGCAGTGTAAGTTATCAATCTACTAGTTAAAGGCAGTGGTAAAAAGAAAAATCTTAAATATTTCATTAAAAGCAATGGTAAAAAAAAAGTCTTTAGTCTTAATTTAAAAGAACTGACCGTTTCAGCAGAGCTGCAGTTATCTGGGAGTTTGTTCCAGATATACGGAGCATAATAACTGAACGCTGCTTCTCCTTGTTTAGATTTGACTCTGGGGACAGAAAGCAGACCTGCCCCAGACGACCTGAGAGGTCTGATGGTTCGTAACGAAGCAGAAGATCAGAAATGTATTTTGGCCCGAAACCATTTAGTGCTTTATAAACTAACATCAGGATTTTGAATCAATTCTTTGACATACAGGAAGCCAGTGTAAAGACCTCAGAACAGGAGTGCTGTGATCCACCTTTTTGGTCTTAGTGAGGACTCGAGCAGCAGCGTTCTGAATCAGCTGCAGCTGTCTGATGGATTTCTTAGGGAGCCCTGTAAGGACACTGTTACAGTAGTCGAGTCGACTGAAGATAAATGTATGGATAAGTTTTTCCAGGTCTCGCTGAGACGTAAGTCCTTTAATCCTTGATATATTCTTCAGGTGATAGTAGGCTGACTTTGTAATTGTCTTAATGTGGCTCCTCAGATTCAGGTCTGAGTCCATGACTACACCAAGATTCCTGTCTTGATTTGTGGTTCTTAACATTACAGATTGAAGTCGAGCGCTGACTTTAAATCGTTCCTCCCTGGCTCCAAAAACAATAACTTCAGTTTTATCTTTGTTCAATAGAAGAAAATTCTGGCACATCCAGCCGTTGACCTGCTCAATACAGTTACTCAGCGCCTGTATGGGATCATAGTCCCCTGGTGAAATGGTTATGTAAATATGTGTGTCATCTGCATAATTATGGCAACATATTTTGTTGTTTTTCATAATCTGAGCCAGTGGAAGCATGTAAATGTTAAACAAAAGAGGTCCCAGAATGGAGCCTCGGGGGAACTCCACATGTCATTTTTGTCAGCTCAGATGTGTGATTACCTATAGACACAAAGTAGTCCCTCTCCTTTAAGTACGATTCAAACCATTTTAGTACTGTGCCAAAAGTCCAACCCTGTTTTCAAGTCTCTCTAGTAATATGTTGTGGTTGACCGTGTCGAATGCAGCACTGAGATCCAATAATACTAGGACTGAAATTCTGCCACTGTCAGTGTTTAAATGGATGTCATTGAAGACCTTAACAAGAGCCGTCTCAGTGCTGTGGTGTGGTTGAAAACCTGACTGGAAGACATCAAAACAGTTATTTAGTGCCAAGAAAGCACTAAGCTGTTGAAAAACAGCTTTTTCAATGATTTTACTTAAAAATGGGAGATTTGATATGGGCCTATAATTTATTATTATTTACATTAGTGACCTGTCTAGATTGCTCTTTTGATGTTGACAATTTGTAGTAGATCTGAGGCCATGCATTTAGACACATGTTGGCAGAATATCAAGGCAGCATGAGGAGGATTTCAGATGTTGTATTATGTCCTCCAGGTTTTTATGGTCAATAGAATCAAATTGTCTCATGCTATATAAATTGTTTTTGAGTGGACATATCCTGTTACTGGCATGGAGGCACTGATTGCTTGTCTAATTGTTTGAATTGTGTCTGTGAAGAAGGAGGCATATTCATTGCAGGTCCAGGTGGATAGAAGGTCAGAGGCTACAGACACAGGAGGGTTGGTTAGCCTGTCGACAGTAGCAAACAGGGCATTATTAGTGTTTTTGGTGATGATGTCAGAGAAGGACCACCTTGCATTTCTCAGTTCTAAATTATAAATGCAAAGTCTCTCTTTATAGATGTCATAATGAACCTGGAGATTTGTTTTCCGCCACCTGCGCTCAGCTTTTCGACACTCTCTTTTTTGAGTTCTAACCAGCATGGCATTTCTCCATGGATATCTTTTCTTGCCAGAGACCACCTTCACCTTGGCTGGTGCAGTGGCATCAATAACATTTGTAATTTTAGAACTGAAATTATCTACAAGCTCATTGACTGAGACCCGTGAGAGGGCGGGTGTTGAGGAGAAAGCCTCAATAAATTTTTCACTAGTGTTTTCAGTGATCACCTCTGTTTTAACATTTGTGTGCACGCAGATAGCACTCTCAAAGAAAACACAGGAATGATCAGAGAGAGCAACATCAGTTACCACAACCTTGGAAATGTCCAGACTCTTGGAGATGACCAAGTCCAAAGTGTGCCCCTTATTGTGTGTGGGCTCCATCACATGTTGGGTCAGCCCATAATTATCAAGAACACAACACAGTTCTTTAGTCCCTCTGTCCTGGGGGTTGTCAACATGGATGTTAAAATCACCAATGTAGTGAACAACGGTGTGGATTTGTGCATTTTATGTTCAATAAATTTGGAGCTACTCCAAATTCCTCTCTCCTCTCCCCAACGAAAGGGGGGTGAAAGTTGCTTTCTCTAAGTGCTATCCCTGACCATAAAACTGGCACCGTTTGATCTACGAAGCTGATAACACGGGGAACAGACAAAACTGACAAAGGGATGTGGTGTATATTATGGGGATGTACAGATAGGGATTCAAATACTCAAACAAGGACAATATGAATGAACTCTGGACAAGGACGGTGTGGAAACATCTGGATTGCATCGACACTACACTGGAAGTCGACACTGCTGAGGAGTTGCAGTGGAATACCTTCCTATGTCTGCTTTGATATAGATATGAATACATATTTGAATGAATAATACTTAATTAACTATCATATTCTTTTTGTGTTAACTGTGTAAAAACCTATACTTTCAGTTATGGGGTTAATATATGTGGACCTCAGGTTTTTTCTTGATGCTTAGGGATATAGGGTTTAGGCAGGGAAAGGTCCGTTGGAGGGTCCGATGGGTTGACTAGCCTGAATTCGGACATTGTTTTGATTTATTTCATTTCCTGAGGTTTTCACATGTATTGGCTAAACCATATCTCTGCATAGACTGATAAAGATGTCTTTTATTAATTAAACTGGAGTACAATGCGTGGCCGCCTAAGGCAGAGGGGCCGTGAGAAAATTTTCCTGTCTAGATTGTCTTGGAGGGCATTTTGGAATGAAGGCTGCCGGACAGGTTTTTCGTTCTCACACTCCATAAAGTTGATATATTGTTAAAAATAATATTGCAAGAAGCATGTGTTGGAGAAATTGTTATCTCTTTTTGTTTTTCGAGACTCAATTAAGTCTCGCAGGGGGGAATATGTGGTGTATAACATATGTGCATTTGACTCATAACAGTTTAGAATATCACTGCAGCAGCTGGATAGAGGATTTGTGACCTTTTAAGGGGAGAGCAGTGATTAGTGTTTATGTAGGGACTGAACCCTTCTATGGTATCTAACAGATGCCTGCACATATCCTATAGCACTGTGCCCTTATATGGATTGGAGCTTTTAGTTTGCAGACTCAAACCCTTCTATGGTGTCTAACAGATACCTAAACACATTCTATATAAGCTATGTTTGATGTACAGAGAGACAGAGTGGTCATCGGGCTGGGTCCTCTCCAAGCTGCTGCAGAGCTTGTAATTGATGCTGAACTCCTTGATGTAATAAACTTTTATGATCAAGAACAGTGTCAAGCAGATTTCTTCTCAACACATCATCGCAGCATTATTGTTCGGACACCACAGGGACACAAACCAGCGATTAGCATTTCCCTGAAAAGCCTATCAAAACTGGCCCCCCCACACATGTTAACCTGGCAACTGACCTTGCTCTGTGTTTCATTACCCATCAAAGGGACTAACCCCTGTCTCACCCAAGTGTGACATAACCCAAAGAGCCAAACTTTAAATAACCAAAGACTGGAGTCTCCAAAGACTCAAAGCATTTAATTAAGTTTAATTAAATCTTTAGTTACTTGATTACGTTTGCCTCTGTTTGAGTAGTTATGTTAACATGTTGTTGCTTTCTGTTGTTGATATTAGTGCTGGAGGGAGTCTAGATAAGTTACTTTTGCAGTGTTTTTATCTTCAGCAAGACACTCCCTCATCTAATGTGATCAATGCTTGTTCATAATGCTTTCTTACGGAATTCCTTTGGAAGTGATGATGGAGAAATGTCTTACTATACTCTTAACCGCCAGCTTGAATTTAAGGATGAATCAACAATAATTCCCCGGTTCCTAAGGAGAGATGATCTTGGATTAATCTAAGCTTTCCTCATGTAACCTGAGCTCCCCCAAGTGGACGAAATAAGTATTACATGCCCTGGTTGGAAATGCCGTTAAATGTATAAATATCCTGACCAATAATGGGACAATTGTTTCCTGTTACCAAAAGCTGAACTTAGAACAGTACAACCGTTTGACCATTGAGGTTCGATTGTGGAAAATATCTGATTATAATACACGCAGATTGATTTTCTTTTCTTTTAGACATTAAGTTTAGAAAGGCAGTCCCTCGGGAAACCTGAAACGCCCTCTGGGGAACCACGCCCCCTCGGCTCTCTCTCGGCTCTCGGCTCTCTGGACGCTGCGGGACACGCGTCCGGCGTGCCTCGCCAGGCAACGCCCAGACTCGGCCAGCGAGACCGGCCTTTTGTTCGCTTGAAGCTACACACGTGAAGTGCCGCGACATCGATCTGCCCCTCAGTTTGTTTTATTTTCTTTCTTTCTTTTGTTTTGTTAAAGTTATCAGTCCGTTAAGTTACACTGGACTAATTCAGGAACAAACCAAGTTCCATTTTTAAGCCTTTGTCGTCGAGCCAACTTCACCGAGGTCAGACCAAGCCACGTGGTCTCGCCAGCTACATCGAAGGAAACCTGAAAACGGCCGAATTGCCAGACGGAGAACCCCGGAGAATCCCTAGCAAAAAGCCAGGATCGGGCAGCTAGCGTGGGACCCGTGCAACAGGCCAAAGCAGGCCGTCGACAAGCAGTAAGACCTAACACTCTGTGGTCAGATATCTCCTTTTTAACTCCTAAACTCATAGCGTTAGCTTACTTTCATTAGTTCTCCTATGCCGTATGAGTCAAATGCTTCCCACAATCGAACCTCCAGGCTCATTGCTCAGCAATTGTTTATTTTCCCTGTATTCAACCATCTTTTTATCACCTTAGTTAGAGAATAAATTCACTGTAATATAATCAAGAGCTGTGTGTGTTGCCTATTTCTACGTCCCTGCCAAGAGAATTGACCCTTTTAGATATGAGACTGACTGATTGATTTAAGATAATTGAGCGATTATTAACTAACTGATCACTAGTAATAATTGTATAATTATTCAAAACTACCTAGAGGTCCGGAGATTCTAGGTTTATAACAACTCTGGTGGTGCCCTTAACGAGGAATATTGTTTGATTTGGGTATTAATTCTCATAAATTTATTAAAATGCATAGCTAAATCAGGTTTGCTACACCAACAATAACTACACAGTCAAAGTCAATACAGGTTATAGACAGCAGTTCACCAAAGTCATCACATATAGCCACATATTCAAAAGAAGCAAAATTCCCATAAGACATCTTTTTGAATTGGAGGGAGTCATTAAACAAAATGGCAACTCCACCTCCTCTCTTATGCAATCTAGCTTCACTCATAAAACTGAAGTTGGGAGGGGTAGACTCGATAAGGACAGCTGCACTGTTATCTTGGTCCAACCAGGTTTCAGTGAAAAACATGAAATTAAGATTGTGAGTAATTATAAAATCATTGATTTAAAATGTTTTTCCTGCCAAAGACCTAACGTTAACAAAGCTAATTTTAGTGTGTTAAAAACATTATCTGGCCCACTTTTTTCGACAGGCTGCAGCTGACGAGGAATTAATACTAAATTTGCAGGATCTGTTGAGTGCTTCCTGTTTCTTAACACATTCACCATGCTTTTTCTGTTACCTGTCAAGACAGGGATGGAGAAGACTACCAGCACACTGGGCCCCGGCTAGTCCTGGGAAGAGTCATGAGTGCTATTTTCCTTGTAGCCCGGACCCAGCACATATCAGACAGAGCTTACTGGGCTTTTTTGCCATTGCGGAGCGGGAGGACGGGGTTGGGCGCTGTATTTGTGACACGTGTGGACGGTGAGGGGAGTTTATGGTAGAGAAAATGGGAGTGGAGTGAGGGAAGGTGCAGGGAGTAAATTTGGTCCCAGTTCTAACCAGGTCTTCCATGTGATCAGTGAAGTCCAACAGGGGGAAGAGGGGAGAAAGGGTGTCTGGAGATAAGGGTGACCTAGATGGGGATTGGGGGGGTAGAGATGGTGAATCCTTACTGTTGGTTTTCAGTGAGGGAGGTGCTCTTGGCTCAGATGTCTCCCGTGATCAAGCTGTCTTCTGGAGGGGGTTGGGGTGGCTCTCCTTCAAGGTTTCTGGCGTGTTGTGTTATGTCTTCTTCTTGTTTAGATTCCTCTTGTCTCTTGTCCTTGGCAGAGGGAACAGATGAGTGACGCAGAAAGTAAAACAGGTTGGAGCTGAACAATTTTACTCCTGACTTGTTAAGGCGAAGTCCATCTACCTTAAAAAGATGTCTGCGGTCCCACAGAAATTAAAAGTTTTCGATGAAATGCACTGAATGGACAGTACATGGTGTTGAGAGCCACGTGTTCAATGCCATGAATCTGCTGAATCTCTCAGCTCCTCTTCGGATTGGCGGTATAGGGCCACTGATAAACACCTCAGCATTCAAAGAGCTGACTGTGGTCAACAGATTATTAAAATCCTCTTTCAACACTTCAGACTGTTGCTTCACAACATCACTGGTCCCGATGTGCAGTATGATGTTTTTCACAGTAGGATGTTCAGCCACGATATGCAGGATTCTTTCTGCCAAGTCAGACACCGTATCCTTCGGAAAGCAGAGTATTTTGGTGTTCTTACTGCACATGCTTCTTACATCTTTTATAGCAGCGTCACCCACAATCAGAGTTTGAGGCCCAGTCGTTAGATTTCCCCACAGCCTTTTACTTCCTGATTTACTCTCAGTCCTTACCCTTCTGTGTGAGGACGGGAGGCTATCCAGGTCATCAGACGGAGATCCAGGGTCCTGCAATAGTGGTGAAAATCTGTTCTGCTGTTGCACACTCGGCTGTTGGGGAGGTTTGTTGCTAACTCTCCCATTCGCAGCTGTCCACGGCTGTGTGCTACCAAGAACAGGCGTTGAAGAGGCGCTCTGCCTGGATGATAATGCAGGCAGGCCAGTCGCATCACAAATCTCAGGGCGCTGGGTTCTGCCTGTTACTCGTCCTCCCATTTCCCTAGGAAATGATTTACTCTTAGGCTTTGCACCAAGAGCGTTCCATGGAGGACTCCCACTTTCAGATTTAATACCCAGTACACAGTCCTCCTGCTTCTTGGTAGTCTTGTTGTTGCTAATTAGCCGTGTGTTAGCACACTGTTGTCCGCTGTTTTGGGTCCACGGTAAAGTGGTGTCATTCCCACATAGTCCATTCACTTCTAACCTGTGAATCTTGCTGTCCAGCACTGCAATTTTCCGTAGAAGTTTGTAGAAGTCGTCCGTGGAGAAGGGGGGCATTTTGTTGCTAATTAGCATTAGCTATAACTCCAGTCAGTGGAGTACAGTGTTATTGATAGGCCGCACTCGCATAGATCATAAACGTTTTTATAAATAAATGGCAAGAGCCAACTTTATCTGACAGTCCCAGTGATTTAAAAGTATCAAAGAGCTGCTGATTTCTAGCAGAAAAAAAGAGTTTAAGCAAAAGAATGCAAGCAGAGGCAAGAGCAAGCAGCAAAGCGTCTGTAGCACTGTAAGAAAGCAGGAGTCATGTAGAAGCATGTAGCATTCCAAGTCCGAGTCGGTAAAGTAAAACAAAGGAAACCTGAGAAATAAAATTATTTCTGGCCAAAACTAGCTTCCCTCTCTCAACGACAGTACACACGGACTTTCACGCTGTGTGATTGGGTTGTCGATTTGAAAATTGATTCTGATTGGTCCAACTGAATGCACTGCGCTAGTGGGCTGGGCGGGAGGGCACACTTCGCCCCTGTGTACACATGTGTTTACTGCATTATGATTTAAAGTATGCTTATTTCTATATGTTGTTGTTTGTTAAGTTAGCAACTTCCTTCTGGGCTATGTTAGAGGCCTCTGATCTCAACTAGCTATTTACCTAATTTAAAAAATAAAAAAATTAAAAGAAAGAAAATAAATGAGAACAATAAATAATATGCTTTTGAAAAATACATATTTTAATGTTAAAAAAATATGTTTTAAAAATCATACTTCTTGAAATCAGGCTGAAACATGTGGCAATTACATAAATAATTACAATATTTTGCAGTAGCCTAAACAATGAAGCATATTTGGCAATATATTTTTAACCCACTAAAAGTGTAATTGTTTAACAATGTACTTCCACAAAATGATGAGTGGGTGAAATCAAATGCTGACCGGCATTCTGTCATCAGGCTGCTAGACAGTCTGTTGTCAACCTTTTGTACAATTGTATGTTTATATATTTAATTATCTTCAAGTTGTATTTTATATTATCACAGTAAATCTTTATTTGCATTTGCACTACTTCTATTAGCATATCACAGTGACAGCTCTCTGTAGTAGCTCTGGTGGCTAAGCTGTCACTTCACTGCTGTGTTTTTATTATGTGTTGTATAATTCAACATCAAAACAATTATGTTTGCTCTGTTATCCAGCACAACAAAATCACAGGTGTTGGGCTGTGGTATCCCTGTTCACAAATTAAGATTACAAGCCTGGAGGAAAAAATTGTTAAAGCAGATGATTGTGTGAAGTGAAGAAAGACTTGTTGCTAGATCCTTGAGGGTGAATCTTATGGGTCTTTCAGAGACCTCTTAGCAAAAGTGGAAGCTTTGCATTTGTGTTTCCAGTTTCATCCTGCTCTTTACACTGGCTGGTTTGTTCTCAAATAGATTTTCAAATTTAAAGCATTCTGTGGCCAGGCACTTAGCTATATTACTGAACTGTAAGTCCACACGAGCCTTCACATAGTTCCTCAAGCAGTGGGCCTGTAGCTTTGCAAGAGTCACTGCTAAAGAGCAGAGGCGAGCGAGCCTTTTCTGTCGGGGCCCAAAGACCGGAGCAGCATTTTACCTCGCTGTTTCTTACTTAAACCTGTCTTGTTTTATTTTGCATTCTGGTTTAATTCTTACATGTATATATATTATCTCCTGGTGTCTTTGTTGAGACCACCCTGCTACCCAAAGATAAACACAGAGGCTGGAGTTATTGGCACTCTTCTGTTTTGATTTATGAATGGTTTTCATAGCTCTTTGTTGTCCTGTCTTCTGCCAGGTGTTTATTGATCCCATCCACGGCCACACAGAGTTGCACCAACTCATCAAAATCATCGACACACCTCAGTTCCAGAGACTAGAAAATGAAGCGGAAGGATGTAGGTCAAAGGCTGGGATATGTAAAAGCCAGGACCGTGTTAATGGTCGAACAGCAGATGTGGAATGACCTTCCTTCACTCCATTCAACTGATGCTCTCGTTAATTGGAAGAGCTTTTGTGTTCAAATTGACTCACTGCAAGGAATCCTTGAGAGCAGTAACCAATAAAAAAAGGTTAATAGCATCTGAAACAAAAGGAGGTTGTATTTTCAAATGTTAGATAAAGTCTTAGTCTTATTTATCTCTACATAATTATTTGTTTGTGATGTTTTGTGGTGTTTTGCATTGTACATCTTGTATGGAATGAGTTGTTTTGTTGTGTGCTGGCACAGGCGGGTTACTTGGCAGGACGACTTGTACAGTCTCTTGAATGAGAGGTAGCCAGAACTCCTCGTCTCTCGCAGAGACATCCTTTGTGTGCAGCTCTGCCATGACCTCTGTGAGTGGTACACAGGTCCTTACACGTTTCAAGTTTTACCTTCTTTGTCACTGGGTGTGAGCATGAGTGAGAATATAAGCAAAACTGTATTTATTATCCTCTGTTTTCCAGATAGGAATAGAACACAAGTAGCTTAGTGTGAAGTTCACGCACAACAAATCAAAATGTTTTTTTATGTACCCCTGTCCAGGACATGGGCCATTTTCCCATATGTTTGATGGGATGTTTATCCCCAAAGCACATCTGGGCATTTCCTGGAAAGTATGATACTACGTGATTTATAATTCTCTTGTCCTTTTGCTTTCGGACATAAGTGTCAAACTAAGAGTGAACCAAAATATCTTTTGCAGATTACTTCTTGTAAAAGCATTAGTTTCTTTCCTCCATGTTAGTAGTGCAGAGGCAGATTATCCAAATCCATTTAAGTTCCTCTGACTAACAAAAGCACTGTTGTGCTGAGGTTTCAAACTGCTGTTATGGTTCATTGCGAAAACAAGCTGGCAATCAAGAATTTGCAACTAAACACCCTTTGATTCACCGCTACAACGCACTTAGCCGAGACGTGCACATCAACTGATCTGAATGAGTGTAATTGTTTAAAAGGGCATCTCAGTTCAGTTTGTTTGGACACACATCGGGAACAACCGGAAAAGTCAAAATAACCAGAAATAACCACGTACAGTCTGGTTGGCTATTTTTAAAAAGTAACTGGAAAATCCCTGAAATTCTCTCTTGGTCACCCACTGTGCAGACTGTTTGAGCTTGAGTGTTTTTATCCTATATATTATGTAGAAACCTAAATTAAAATCATCTGGAGTCCAGCAGATTTTAACCCGTTAGAAGGCTGGAAAGATCTCCCTGTCAGACACAAATCCTTTTATTCTCAAATAGGTGATGTAGTCTTCAAAATACCCACCAACTAAACTCCCTCCTTGACACAGTTTGCCCTCTTTTCATTCTTCTTTTAAATTTGTTAACTGATATATAGTTATTAAATTCTTGGTACCAGATGGCTTGAAGTGACAGCAAAGAGTAGCATCCTGTTTTACAGAGGATTTTTGCAGGCAGTTAGAACCTAGGCTGCTGTACAACACACTTAATGTCACTTGACTTGTAAGCATGAAAGTTTAGGGAACTGTTCAGAATGAAGTATAATAATAATAATAATCTTTATTTGTAGAACACTTTTCAAAAACAAGTTACAAAGTTCTTTAACAAGTGTAAAGACAACAATACAAAAACAATACAAGATGAAAGCATGAAAACATGAAAAGACTAAAATACACGTTTAAGATAAATAAGAAAAATGTAAAATAGAATAAAATAAAAGGGATAAAATAAAGTCAAATAAGATCGGGAAAGGCTCTCCTATAAAAGTATGTTTTAAGAAGGGACTTAAAAGAGTTCACTGACTCAGCTGACCTGATTAAACAACTATGTCTCCTCATTCTGTCCAGTTAAATATGGTGTGCCTCAGGGGTCGGTCTTAGGACCCATTTTGTTTTCCTTGTATCTGCTTCCCCTTGGACATATTATCCATAAACATGGCATTTCTTTTCATATTTATGCTGATGACACACAAATATACTTGCCCGTCAGATCCACAGACCCTGGAATGAGAGTTCACTTAACAACTGCCTTTATGAAGTTACAAAATGGATGTCAAATAATTTCCTCCAGCTGAACTCAGACAAAACAGAAATCCTGGTCATCGGGTCCCAGCAGATGGCAAAACAAATACTGCCATCTGCTGGTTCCCTAGTAAATCACATTAAGCCTGTGGCAAAGAACCTTGGTGTTTGGTTTGATAGTCATTTAAATTTCGAGCAGCACACCACAAAGCTTGTTCAATCATGTTTTTATCAACTTAGAAATATAGCTAAAATTTGATCTATGTTAACTTTTAAGGACACGAGACCATTTTACACGCCTTCATCTCATCACGCCTGGATTATTGCAACAGCCTTTTCACCTGTTCAACCCAAAAATCTATTGATCGACTCCAGACTGTCCAGAACTCAGCTGCCAGGCTTTTAACCAGAACAAAGAAATATGACCACATTACTCCTATTTTAGCTTCATTACACTGGCTCCCAGTATGTTTTAGAATTGACTTTAAAATTCTATTGATCACTTTTAAAGCTCTTCATGGCCTCTCGCCTTGTTATATTTCTGACCTTTTAGTCCCATACGCACCAGCATGTACCTTGAGATCCTCGGGCAGAGGTCTGTTGTCTGTTCCAGAGTCTCGACTGAAAACTAAAGGGGACAGAGCGTTTGCTGTCAGGGCCCCGAGGCTCTGGAACAGCCTGCCTGAGGAAATCAGGTCGGCTGAGTCAGTGAACTCTTTTAAGTCCCTTCTTAAAACATACTTTTATAGGAGAGCTTTTCCCGATCTTATTTGACTTTATTTTATCCCTTTTATTTTATTCTATTTTACTAATTTTATATAAAATTTTCATGCTCATGTTTTTTTTTTGTATTATTCTTTACACTTGTTAAAGCACTTTGTAACTTGTTTTTGAAAAGTGCTCTACAAATAAGGATTATTATTATTATTATTATTATTATTATTATTATTATTATTTCCTCAGGCAGGCTGTTCCAGAGCCTCGGGGCCCTGACAGCAAACGCTCGGTCCCCTTTAGTTTTCAGTCGAGACTCTGGAACAGACAACAGACCTCTGCCCGAGGATCTGAAGGTACGTGCTGGTGTATGGGACTAAAAGTTCAGAAATATAACAAGGCGAGAGGCCATGAAGAGCTTTAAAAGTGATCAATAGAATTTTAAAGTCAATTCTAAAACATACTGGGAGCCAGTGTAATGAAGCTAAAATAGGAGTAATGTCGTCATATTTCTTTGTTCTGGTTAAAAGCCTGGCAGCTGAGTTCTGGACAGTCTGGAGTCGATCAATAGATTTTTGGGTTGAACAGGTGAAAAGGCTGTTGCAATAATCCAGGCGTGATGAGATGAAGGCGTGTAAAATGGTCTTGGTGGCCTTTCAAAGTTAACATAGATCGAATGTTTGCTATATTTCTAAGTTGATAAAAACATGATTGAACAAGCTTTGTGGTGTGCTGCTCGAAATTTAAATGACTATCAAACCAAACACCAAGGTTCTTTGCCACAGGCTTAATGTGATTTACTAGGGAACCAGCAGATGGCAGTATTTGTTTTGCCATCTGCCGATGACCAGGATTTTTTTTTGTCTGAGTTCAGCTGGAGGAAATTATTTGACGTCCATTTTTTAACTTCACAAAGGCAGTTGTTAAGTGAACTCAGCATTCCAGGGTCTGTATATTTGTGTTCCATCAGCATAAATATGAAAAGAAATGCCATGTTTATGGATAATATGTCCAAGGGGAAGCAGATACAAGGAAAACAAAATGTGTCCTAAGACCGTCCCCTGAGGCACACCATATTTAACTGGACAGAACGAAGAGACATAGTTGTTTACAGACACGCAAAACTTCCTATAATTGATAAGAGCTACTAGCGGCAAGGCCATTTTGTTAGTTATGACCACAGACCTGGCGTCCGGCAAACATGAGCGATAAGACAAGTATTCACATTTGTGTCTTGTCATGTTTTAGCTGTAATAAGCTCTTTCTATTTGAGTAATGAGTCCCTGCGCTTTCATTTTCAAATATGCACATTCACTTTCCCATATTAATATAACAAGTCTGTTTCTGTCGCAGCACGAGACTGCCTCTCTACAAATGTTTGAGTACCTGGTGAACGACAATGGCCTGAAGCTGCACAAGCACCTAGACTTTATAAAGGAACAGATTGCTAGATCACCGGCCGCTAATGCAGCTCAAGGCCAGAAGGTACCATCCACTTCTGCCTGTGTGAAATCATCATTGCTCCAACAGCCAATGTGGGATTTGTATAGAAAGTAATTTATAACACCTTAAGATCTTTAAGATGTTTATACCAACTTTCCTCGGACACGCACTCTCTTTCACACAAATCCACTAATCTGCGGACGGTTCCAACTTGGAACCGGTTCTTGATACCCTATTTAAGATATGATGGTGCCTGACCATTAAGGACTTTGTAGGTGAGCACAAGGATTTTAAATTATATTCAGGATTATACAGGGAGCCAGTGCAGAGAAGCGGGTGTGGGAAAAATGTGATCTTTTTTAGCAAAAACACATCAAAATTGGAACAACTATAAACTACCAACTATTTATTAATAAATAACCAGAAATAATCACATTTTTTAAATTTTATTTTTTATTTTTTTAGGTCATTTTTGAATGTATACATTATATAAGGAGGAAAATGGAAGAGCTGGAGAGGTGGCAAAGAGGGGAGAAAATTGAACAGCATAACAGGGCACATAGAAACAAACATCCACTCACACACATTTTAGAGTCACCAATTAACCTGCATGTCTTTTGACGGTGGGGGGGAAGCCGGAGCACCAGGAGAAAACCCACGCAGACACGGGGAGAAACATACAACTCCACACAGAAAAGCAGACGACCAAGGTTTGAACCCGGGACCTTCTTGCTCTGAGGTGACAGTGCTAACCACTGCACCACCGTGCTGCCCTGATTTTATGTATTGTTTGTTTTTTTTAGGCCAATTTAGAATCTATATTGTAAATATGTTTTATGATGGATGTGAAGCCGAAGCAAACCTACGCAGACAAACACACAAACAGAAACGCAGACGACCAAGGTTTGAACCCTGGACATTCTTGCTCTGAGGTGACAGTGCTAACCACTGCACCACTGTGCTGCCCTGATTTTAGGTATTGTTTGTTTTTTTTAGGCCAATTTAGAATCTATATTATAAATATGTTTTATGATGTAGGGGAAGCCGGAGCACCCGGGAGAATCCGCACAGACACGGGGAAAAACATATAAACTCCACACAGAAACGCAGACAAAAATCCAGCTCTACACAAAAAGAGTCAGGCCCAGGAATTGAACCAGCACCTTTTTGTGTGAGGCTGGAATTTTCCCAGCCTCACAGGTGGACTAAGCATCGTATGTGCGGAGGGCTCTTGGCTGATGTTCTCTTTCTCAGCCTCCATCGCGTTGCCCGCACTTTCTAAAGCTTTTTTGCTGTTCAACTTTTCATTGAGCTCCTGGACCTCTTGTCGAAGTACGTCCTTTTGTCAGCCCATGGCATCTTTTTCCATTGTCAGCGATTTATTCATGACCTCCAGCATTTGTTCACTTTGTAGTCTGGCGTAGAGCTCTTCAACCTCGAGTTGTAATGTGTAGTTTTGTTGGCTCAAGGCTTCATTTTCTTCTTTCATGACATTATTCCTGTCTACCAAAGCTTGTTCCTTTACAAGCCTTTTCTCCACCTTCTGAATTTCTTTTTTCAGGATGTTATTTCGCTGAGTTAGATTGTTTTTCTCTACTTTCATTGCTTTATACATTTCCTCTATGACAGTTTTGTTTTCCATCTCCTCAATGCACTGTTTGATTTCTCGATGGAGTTCATTGTTGTTTTGTCTTAAGGCTTCAGTCTCCTCTCTCAGTGGACCAAACTTGCCTTCATAGACTGGCATGCTATCGTACTTTGAGAAGAGCAAATGACGTTGTTTAATAAGCTCATTTTGTTTAGCAGAAACATCTTTTTTTTCTGATTTCAGGGCTTTATACTTGTCCTTCATGGCTTTTCTGTTCTGGATCCTTCTGGTAAGGCTCTGAATGCATATTTTGATGTTTTGATTTTGGTGGCGCATACCTTCCACGATGTGCAACTTCTTCCTATACATGACACTGAAAATCTTTTGATCTTCATAATCTTTGTAGAGCTTCTGCTGTTGTTCTTTCAGTGCAGCGTTCTGCTGGCTGATGGCCACTTTTGACACTTCCATTTGATCAATCATTTTCTCTAGAGCCTTTTCATTACGGAGATCTTTGGCTATCTCCTGAATCTCTTGTCTCAGGTTGTCATTTTGCTGGCTAATCGCCACATTCTCTGCTTTCAGTTGATTATACATTTCATCCAAAGCATTTAAATTTCTGCACTTTTCTTTGAGCTCCTGGATCTCCTCTTGTATGCTGTAATTTTGGAGCCTCACAACCTCAGTTTCCTCCTTCATGACCTTACACATTTCCTCCAAAGCTGGTTCATTTTTGAGTTTTTTCCTGAGCTCCTGAATTTGTTGTTGCAGTGCATCGTTTTGCTGGCTTGCTGCTAAGTGCCCTGCCTTGATGTTCTTACACTTCTCATCCCAGGCTTTGTCAGGTCGCATATGGTTTAGCTCCTGAAGTTCTTTTCCCAAAGCTTCCTTGGCTATTAAAATGGCTTCGTTTGCCACTTTCATAGCCATGGACATTGCATCCAATCCTTTTTGAGTTCGGCTATTTTCATGGTGCTCTGCCAGTTGTTTTTTCTGATCTTGTTTCTGATACCTTTGCAGTTGGATATTAATGCCTTCAAGTTGTTGAATAACTGCTTCCAAGTCCATATCCATTTTTCAACAAGTTTTTTTTTCTGGGCTCTGTACACGAAGCTCAGTTGTAAATGATTCAGATGTTGGATTGAAGAGTTGAAGTATTAAAATGTGTTCACTCAGTGACTTTGATCTTTGGAATGTTGAAGATGTCATAAAGTACAGGAAGTGACATCACATTCCCCTCAGAATGGCGTTTATGACATCATCAACATTATGACATTGTCAGAATTCTGGTTGATAAAGTACAGGAAGTGACATCACATTCCCCTCAGAATGGTGTTTATGACATCATCAACATTATGACATTGTCAGAATTCTGATTGATAAAGTACAGGAAGTGACATCACATTCCCCTCAGAATGGTGTTTATGACATCATCAACATTATGACATTGTCAGAATTCTGGTTGATAAAGTACAGGAAGTGACATCACATTCCCCTCAGAATGGTGTTTATGACATCATCAACATTATGACATTGTCAGAATTCTGATTGATAAAGTACAGGAAGTGACATCACATTCCCCTCAGAATGGTGTTTATGACATCATCAACATTATGACACTGTCAGAATTCTGATTGATAAAGTACAGAAAGTGACAGAACCTTTCACACAGCATGGTGTTTATGAAACAGTGAAAGACAGAGGATCGTGGTGATCCTTTGAGCAAATTTGAATCTACACATTTTTACACAGAACATGTCCTCTTTGTCTACGTTTTCTTACATAAGAAGCAATCAATCCCAAAATTTGGCAGCAATACTATTATCCAACTGCTGGAACACAAAGATCTTCACACACACCCTTTACATCAGTTTACAGTTTATTTCTACCTGTATATGTGCATTTATGTTTTAGTTTCAAGCTGGCATTGAAAGCACCGATGTCTGGGTTGTTCACGGTTGACAGGTGATGGCAGTCTGTGTGAATGTGGAATTTCTTCTGTCTCAAATTACCTAAAATTAATCATGACCTACCCCTAAGGAAAAATTTACATTTTACATATCGTCTACATATATTCTGTCCTTATATGTCGTACTCCATGAATCCTTGCATTTGGACCAGAAGAAATGTAGTAAAAACTGGAAATGCACGATACTGTAATGTAGAGATTTATAAAAGTGAAGTTGATTTAATCAAGCAGAGGCCTTTCTTTTCCATTTAGTTCCCAAAATCTCTGCATGTGCCAAGACAATTTATTTGTATAATATAGACTACCCCTGGCAAAGTTTTTATTATTTCTGATCTGTATACTTCTTTATTTCCCACTTTATTTCTCTTTTTGCAATAAAGATTCAAGAAGAGAAAAAAACCCAGATTATTCCAACACAACTGAATGAACCATCAGTCATCACTCACTCCTCCCTTTGCAAGCACAGAGCAGCAGCAAAGGTGTCCGACACGCTTTGTCGGTTCTTGTGCTGAATACATGTGGCCCTCTTATTTGTCCAAATTTCACTTCACTTTTTACTTCAAACAAACCAGAAGACTACTACTACTTTACTTCGTACGTATTCAACGTAGTGAAGAAACGCGCTCTGTAGAGCAGTTTGCCCTTTTGGGCTAAACATGGCGGCGTCCATGTAAGGGGACCTGCAATGTATCTAGATAGAAATGGCTCATTCTAAGGTAAAAAAAACCATACTGGTTCATTATGTAAGGTCCTTATACACCACTGAAAACATAGTTATGGATATTATAGTGCATTTCTGTCAGTAGATCCTCAGAATTATTACCTTTATTATTAAAGGTTCAGTCTGTAATATTTAGAACAAGAAAATCAGTGACACAAGTTCACATCAGACACTGAAAGCAGTGGCGCACCATATGATGCTTTTGTAGATTATTACTCAATTGGCACAAAATTTAGCCGCATAATGAAGAGTCTGATCTGGAAACTCCCATGTGTTGATAGTCATATTATGTGATTACAAGTCTGTTTTCTGTTTCAAATGTTTCTTTCTTCCAAATGGAGGCATGACAGAAAAAGTTTGAGAGCCACTAATATTTGCACACTCTAATATCAAGACGTTCTGACAGGGCATCTATTATGCCCCACATCTAAAACAGCCGGTCGCTTGATTTATTCCACAAGGCTAACAGAATAAGGAGAACTCTGACTTTGTGTTGAATTGTTCAAGAGGAATCTCTCTGGACTGGTCACTCTTCAGGGAGACTCCGCTCTGCCCTCCTCGTCCTTCCCACAAACACTCATCTCTGCCTAGCTGTGGTGGACAGTTGGGGTAAAGAGGGTTACAGCCAACTAAAGTGACTGCTCACATCCCTAAAACTAGTTTTATACCTAGAAGGAGGAGTAATGTGCTGCTGTGCCTCCTCGTGCGTAAAAGCGCACAGCGTCTCTCTTAATGGGGAGACCCTTCACCCTATTTCACCCGCCCCGAAATTCACAAAATATTGTCCAAAATTCTGCCCGCAAGGAGCGGTGCGCGCACAAGGTTTTCATGTGCTTCATGTGTTTTCCCAAGAGTGGACACTGAGCTTGGAACAGTATTTCAAGTTGAAATGAGGGTAGCGATGGTCAGCTGCGCCCGCATGGCTTTCTTTTAAGTTGATCGTGCTATCAGTGGTTTTTATTCGAATGATTTTATAAATACATGTAATTACGGAGGTCCGGACCTCGCTGACCTCATACGACCATGCTTATAACCACTCTGTGCTGAAGGAAAGTGTGTAAGTGCGTGCCAACACAGTCGTGTCATGCGTGCATTTCTACAGTGCAGCACCCCTAAGCGAAAATATCTTCATGCGCGCCTGCAAGCTCACGACAGACAGTTTTTAGTCTTCAAGTCCCTTTGTGCTTCTACGGAGAGAGTTTCCCAGCTAAGCTGTGGTGGAAGGAGGGTTATTACTAATGACTCTCACATCCCTGAAACCAGCGTTATGCCTAGACTGATAAGTAAGACTCCTGCATTGTTTGCATTCAGGCACAAAGTAAGAGAAGTTTCAGTTTTCACTGAAAACGGATGTCATCCCTCATCACAGTAGGCCTAAACACTTTCCTACAATGGTAATAACAAAGCAGAACCAGTGGAAACAACAAAATGACAGTAATCTTATTATTCAGTCCAAAGGCTCTCAGGAAATTGTTGTTGTGTCACAAAAACTTTAAATAGCAGTAGCCTACTGTGTAGCCCAATGCTTATGTATCTTTTTTCAACAGGACAGGCCATGAACTTTAACCTTGTGATATGATAGTTACTTTATAGGATACTTTTCTAAATGGAATTTAGCTGTGGTTTTTTATGCGCATTTTGAAGTAGACTATCTCATTAGAAAAGGTTGGTGGAAACGGCAGCTTTCCCAAACAAAATCCTTAATTTCGCAAAAAAGATTTTACACTCGCTTGAGGTGTTTTTTGCCTTTGTCAAAAAAGAGTAAATGAGCTAAATGGGAGGTGGAAACACTTGCCGAATAAGCACTGAACTCACGTCTGATCAGTTTCCCCCAAGTGAAAAAGAAATCTACTTAAGTAGCACTTTTTTGGATGCACTTATCATATTTTAAATGTACTATACTAAGTGTATATTAAATGTGTTATTTTGGAACAACTTAAAGAATGTTAATTGTCATTTTAGAAATACTTACAGTCAACTTTAAGATAATTGCAATATATTTTAATATACTTAGTTGTGTTAAAATTGACCTATTTTAAGTACCTTTACTGTCATTTAAATATACTTTTTTAAATTGAACCTAAAATACCCTTTTGTGCTATATTTGAAGAACAGTTTAAATATATTTTAGATGTGTTCCCTGAACATTTTTATTAGCATTTCAGCATATTAGTAATTTATTACTAGTATACTCCAAGAGCCACTATTAATATCTTGGGAAGCTGCTTTATGAAACCATTCAGTGTGAGAATAATGCATTATTAATGCATTAAAAATATCTTGCAAATTGCCTTTTTAGCATAAAAAGTTAGTTTAAAATGTATTTTACAACACACACACATACAGACAACTAAAAAACTTTAATTGTGTTTACATTACAAAAAGAAATTCCTGTACATTAAAAGGTAGCATGCAGCAGCATGTATCACATCTTGACCAAAATACCTTCAAATAAAAATAAAATCAGTAAAATGATGACATATGATCAGTATTACTGAAAAGTACACTATACACATCCCATCATTAATGTTACCCATGGGGGTCCCTCACACGGTCCGGACTCTGGGCACAGCTCAGATGACCTCACGGCAAGCCGTCCCACTTCTGACGCCATATGTGGACAAAGGCGAGAGCAGTCACCCTGCCCAGATTCAAACACAGGTCTACAGGGTACCAAACATGCAACTCTGACAGCAACGACAGCCAGGCTCGTTGGTATGGCAGTCCAAGCGCTTACTCAAATGTAGTGGAGGTAATGCAGTACAAATGGTGGAACCAAACTGAAACTGAAAAATGTCACAATCCTTATCCTGTGGAGTGGAGGGTCGGTTATCTTTGAGTAGGACTCGTTGCATTTTCTGCGACTGCACAGCATCTGTGGAAGGGAAAAGGAAATATTTTGTCTATATCAAAGCAACATTAATAACCATTGTCTGATTTTTTTAGTTTTGTTTAAAGTTGCTGAAACACAATATGACATCATGTCTAACTGTTCTGATAATGCTAACTTTGTAGCTTCAGGTGAAATGGTATTCCACAAGGGACCCCTCCCCGTTAATGCTCAGTTCTTCCATTACAACATGATCAAAAACATTACATAAACACTACTGTACATTCAGCCAAGGAGCTGTATATGATAAAATGTTATTAAACAGGTACAACAAATAACACAAACATTCAGACTTGCTTAACAACTGTGCTGTCTACATGTCATTTCAAATTAACACAGGAGTCAATTTGTGAAGTACAAAAGTAGCCAATTACTTGATGTAGAACAATATTTTAAATCTTTTTTCACAAGAATATTTGTTTATTTATTCTGACCCCGTTGACATGTAGTGAGAGTAAGAACACTGATGGTGTGCAGGAGCCAGATATACCTATGAGCACATTGAACTTGTGAGGGTCCAGCTGGTCCTTTGAGGATTTCGTGGCCTCTAAGCCAACTGAGTGAGGCAACGATCCCAGGAAGCCCTAAAAGAAACAAAATGCAGTTGCAAATGAGATATTATATATATATATACAGGCCAATACTTCCACCTAGTTTAGTTCTTCATTTGCGTTTCATTATAAACACTGATATTCTATTCATATAGCAAATCTTAAGTTGGTTAAAGTTGGAAAAGGGTAGGTTTAACTTTTATCAGTGGAATACAGGATCTTTGACCATACAAATGTACATAAAGTTGAGCAATATTTTAGATAACATCACATGACATTATATCGTGTGGTCAGGCATTGCAGTACATAGAAACATAATTTCGAGCGCGTCTTAAAACAATTCTCACATACGCGTGTACGCTTTAACATTGCTGTTATAACTAACGTTAGCTAACAAATATATTAATCCACGTGCTAGCATTAGCTAACATAATGCACACCAGAGCTATCCATCAAATAAAATATTACCAAACCCAGAGTGAGCTCAACTTTAATTAACTTACACAATTGTGTTGTTTTGCTAACAAGAACTTATCAAGAAATAAGATTTTTGCTGGTAGTATCTGCGTCTATCCTCTCCTGCTTGTCCTTGCCAGGCATGCCTCTTTAGCTCTTTTCACATTTAACTTCTGCAGGGAGCTGACCAGATATTCTTCTCTTCTTTTCTTATTATGTCTGTGGTGTCCAGCTTCCAAGGCAAGGCAAGGCAAGGCAAGTTTATTTGTATAGCACATTTCAACAACAAGGTAATTCAAAGTGCTTTACATAAAACATAAAAGCAACAGGGAAATATAAAAAAGTTTAAAAGCAACATAGGGAAATTGAAAAAATACACAAAAATATAAATAAATAAAAGCAATCGTAAAAAGCTAAAAACAAAGAAAACAGTAAATGTTACAGTGCAGTGTAAGTTATCAATCTACTAGTTAAAGGCAGTGGTAAAAAGAAAAATCTTAAATATTTCATTAAAAGCAATGGTAAAAAAAAAAGTCTTTAGTCTTAATTTAAAAGAACTGACCGTTTCAGCAGAGCTGCAGTTATCTGGGAGTTTGTTCCAGATATACGGAGCATAATAACTGAACGCTGCTTCTCCTTGTTTAGATTTGACTCTGGGGACAGAAAGCAGACCTGCCCCAGACGACCTGAGAGGTCTTGATGGTTCGTAACGAAGCAGAAGATCAGAAATGTATTTTGGCCCGAAACCATTTAGTGCTTTATAAACTAACATCAGGATTTTGAAATCAATTCTTTGACATACAGGAAGCCAGTGTAAAGACCTCAGAACAGGAGTGCTGTGATCCACCTTTTTGGTCTTAGTGAGGACTCGAGCAGCAGCGTTCTGAATCAGCTGCAGCTGTCTGATGGATTTCTTAGGGAGCCCTGTAAGGACACTGTTACAGTAGTCGAGTCGACTGAAGATAAATGCATGGATAAGTTTTTCCAGGTCTCGCTGAGACGTAAGTCCTTTAATCCTTGATATATTCTTCAGGTGATAGTAGGCTGACTTTGTAATTGTCTTAATGTGGCTCCTCAGATTCAGGTCTGAGTCCATGACTACACCAAGATTCCTGTCTTGATTTGTGGTTCTTAACATTACAGATTGAAGTCGAGCGCTGACTTTAAATCGTTCCTCCCTGGCTCCAAAAACAATAACTTCAGTTTTATCTTTGTTCAATAGAAGAAAATTCTGGCACATCCAGCCGTTGACCTGCTCAATACAGTTACTCAGCGCCTGTATGGGATCATAGTCCCCTGGTGAAATGGTTATGTAAATATGTGTGTCATCTGCATAATTATGGTAACATATTTTGTTGTTTTTCATAATCTGAGCCAGTGGAAGCATGTAAATGTTAAACAAAAGAGGTCCCAGAATGGAGCCTCGGGGGAACTCCACATGTCATTTTTGTCAGCTCAGATGTGTGATTACCTATAGACACAAAGTAGTCCCTCTCCTTTAAGTACGATTCAAACCATTTTAGTACTGTGCCAGAAAGTCCAACCCTGTTTTCAAGTCTCTCTAGTAATATGTTGTGGTTGACCGTGTCGAATGCAGCACTGAGATCCAATAATACTAGGACTGAAATTCTGCCACTGTCAGTGTTTAAATGGATGTCATTGAAGACCTTAACAAGAGCCGTCTCAGTGCTGTGGTGTGGTTGAAAACCTGACTGGAAGACATTAAAACAGTTATTTAGTGCCAAGAATTGGCACAATTGGTGTGGTTGAAAACCTGACTGGAAGACATCAAAACAGTTATTTAGTGCCAAGAAAGCACTAAGCTGTTGAAAAACCGCCTTTTCAATGATTTTACTTAAAAATGGGAGATTTGATATGGGCCTATAATTGCTCATTAGTGACGTGTCTAGATTGCTCTTTTTTAAGAGTGGCTTAATGACTGCAGTTTTCAGGGCCTGTGGGAAAAAAACTGAGAAGAGAGACATGTTGACAATTTGTAGTAGATCTGAGGCCATGCATTTAGACACATTTTTGAAATGGGCAATATACTGTGTGCTTTCAAATGACAGCATTTTCTGCACTTGTAGCCTGGATGTAACCATCCATGGGACATAATGAGACAATGTATGTGCTGTTGCCATTGTGAAGGACTGTATGTATTTCTTTTGGCTTTTGAGAAAACCAAGCATATAAACCACATTTTTTCTGCTATTAGTAGCAGTGGTGGTGGTAGTTGTAACATAATAATAATAATAATAAGGACATTCTGCTAAAGTCCCAAAATAACGTCGCTGTAATGTCCCGAGGACTGTGATATGATTTGTGATTTAGATGTAGCTCTATCTACTCTGAACAATAGAGGTCGCTGCAGAGTGTGAGCAGTATTTCTGTTGGGAGGGGCTTCTGGGTAACGTTGGGAGTTCGTTGTATGTTTTTAGCAGCTACATCATGCTAGTTAAACAGTAGGGGTGGGAATCACCAGAGGCCCCACGATACGTTATTATCATGATATTTATGTTGCGATTCGATTTTATTGCGATTTTAAATATATTGAGATATATTGCAATTTATTACCTTTTACCAACTTCCAATTAGGTCCCTAAAGTCAAACCTTGTCTGTCAGTTTGTTGTTTACCTAAAAAGATACATTTTTCAGTCTTCTACATGGTCCTGTTAAGTTTTCTTGTGGATTAAAAAAGCAATAGATTTTATTATTCTAGAACCAAAAAGTTAAAAGTCCCATTTGCAATTTATATAATAAAATATCGATACAGTATTGCCATGGCAAATATCACGATACTATGCTGTATCGATCTTTTCCCCCACCCCTATTAAACAGTAGCCTGTACAATGATGTCTACTACTGTTAATTAAACTACAACATGAGTCAGAGAACTTCATGACAAGGACGTTCTGCGAAAGTCCCTCAATAACGTCGCTGTAACGTCCCGGGGACGTTCTGGGAACGTCCCGCAATAACATCCCCGCGACATAATGGGAACTATACACAATGATGTTTAAGGGACGTTTGGAGAGGACGTTTGGAGAGGACGTTTACAGGACGTTTTGGGGATGTTATTTTGTTTGTTGGGTGAGCACCTGCCCTTTTGCCCTTTGATGCCCAAAGTGCCCTTTTGTCAATGACAAATTTAATTAATTAATTAATTTGTAGGTCCTTTTGTGAAGGCCTGCCGAATCAAACTATTAGTAAATGACTTAATAATAATTTCGCAGTAAATAAAATGACCCACATTATGACCTTTCACCTGATGACCTCATCTGTGATGATCCCTCCCGTTCACACACCCTCAGTGATTCAGCAGCTCTGACTACAGGACACGTGCGATTCTGCCTGTAAGACGGGTTTGCCATAATGTGCTTGTTGTGGGTTGTTGGATGTATTTTACAAGAAAGACGCAAAGAGAGCAGCACAGTAGTTGTATATTGCTGTGTGTCGCCTGTAGAAGTAACGTTAGCTGCCGACTAACACTGTGCCAACAGCTAACGTTGCTTCTGCACACAGATAAACAAAGGTGCTCTGTTCACTTCGTTTGAGGGGGTGAAAAGTTGGGTGAAAGTTTCACGGGCGTGGCAAAGTATTGTATTTTTTATGTAATTTGACTAAAAACCTTTCACTTGAACTAGGATTATTACAGTAACTTGATAAAAAACGTAGTGTGCCTTAAAATAATAACAACATTGGTAAAACAGGTTTATTACTTATTCCTCCAAATTATAGCCTACTTATCAGCCCTTTTTAAAACGATAATTTAAATCAGAACAGTATTTGAATAGATTTAATAGCAAACCTATTATATGAACTAAATAACTGGAAATACATGTAATAATGTTAGTGTCAATATAAAATAAATAATATTCCTGACATCAAAGTAAAGAGTGAAGAAGAAATGGCCCTATATAGATTTCAGACAAAGGTATGAATTGTTAATGTGAAAGGTAAATGCTGCTCTGTCATGGTTATTATGGGCCAACAGAATTAACACACACACATCTTTTTAGATGTGTTAATGTTTATGATTAGACATATAGTCAATCAAAGTCCAAATATATCTCAGATTCACAATGCAATATATAAAATCATTATCACAATATTGCCTACACACACACACACACACACACACACACACACACACACACACACACACACACACACACACCTGTCTATAGATTTGTCTCACTCTTACCCCTGCCTTGGCTAACCTAGTCCTTTCTCCTTGACAATTTCCTTGATTATTTCCCACACTTTTTTGAACCTGGTATCTTATTTCCTCTCCCTGCAGCTCTCGGTGTGCATCGGTCTCTGTGAGCATCTCCCTCTTATTTTCTCATAGCAGTCAGCCTTGGCAGCGGCTGCAGCTACAGCAGGTCAGTCATAGTGAGCCAGTCCCAAATACTGTCAGCAATCTTTACATCTTGTCATGGTCACATATTTGTTTCATCAGCTAATATATCTCCTATGTTTGTTATAATATCTCTAGTCACAGATCACCACCAGAAGTATCAGCAGCAACAAAAGCAGCAGCAGCATCCCCAGCAACCCCTCAACAGCAACTGTTTCCTGTAAGTTATTGATAGATTTGGGTATTCCCTGTGTTTCTTTTTCAAAACTGTGTCACAGCATTTGTTGATATATCGATACAGAAGCATCTGTATACGCATATAATCAAGGAATACATAACAATATATTTCTGTATCGATATTTTGAGAACAGCCCTATTTAAATCCTTGTTCCATGGGGCCCCTTTTATACTTTGAGCACCTGCCCTTCCTTAGGTCTCTGCACGGCCCTGGAAAAAAGGGATAGTTACTACTATTACTTTCAATTTTATACAAAACAACTAGATTTATGCCAATATTAGCTTATTCCAGATCTATCTGTATTAGTTAGAGAAATAAAATACAAAATATTCTTCCTCCTAAGCTACAATTTTTGTAATAAAAACGAACGATTTAATTATAATTACTATGATTCTAAGATTTTTGACCATCAAAAATCTCCACCCTTGTCCTTTTTGAGATATGAGAACTAGGCTTTCAAATTGACACATAAATACAGATATTTCCACATTATACTTACGTTAAGTGTAAGCTGAGCACATCCACAAGAGGAGCAGTATAAAAAAACACTTAATTATTGTGGTTGAGACAGACATAAGAGACAATTGTTATAGAATTGAAGCTGCAAATGACATTGCTAAGTACAATATGACTGATCAACACCTTCAAGAAGAATAACTAGATGGATGAGATAAAAGAGATGACAGAACTTTGCCATCATGATCTTAAATGAAGACTAACAAGGCAAACAATAGGAGATATTATTATAAGAATGAACAATGAGGTTAGTTAAATCCTTGTCTCTTATTGGCTATTCCTGCTCTGAGTATATACATGTGATTGATCATGTGATGATTTGTGAGCCACTCATAAAGTATTTTATTAACTTTACATTGCAAATCTCAGCATGTTAGTGACATTTTTTGCACCGAAGTTGGCTCTTTAGTTGCTCAAGAGAAAGCATCTAGTGCTCACAAGAAGATGGGCACGAGAAAGTATCTGACCCGCATTAGAAAGTATCCTGTTTACCGGTTAACCAGAAAGCTTCCCGTGCTCATGATAAAGTCTTTCAGCTGGCATCAGCTTCCAGAGATGGTAAAAGACCATTAAGCATCACGCTGTTAACTCACTGTGGTCACGTTTACATGTTTTCAATATAGATAGATAGATTGTCTCAGAGAGGCGTTTTTTAACACAGTTTCAGATTTGTGAAACCTTTATTCTGTTTCTGTAAATAAAAAAACTCTGACAGCTCGGAACACGGTGCACACAGCAAGCGCATGTTGCGGGTCTAAAGATGTAGGCACACGTTTCCCGTTGCTTGGAGTCCCATTTTGTCCGAAGCAGCCACAAGTCCAAGCTGTGCCAGCATGGCTCCTATCCTGGCTTTTTCCTCTCCTCTGGAACAATCGAGCTGCTGGTGGGTGGCGGCAGAGGATGCGACTGCCCCTAAGGCCTAACCTAGGGCCAGTAACAACTCGTTACAAGTAAAACAAATGACGGACTCTGGTGTGGTTTGCTTGTGATGCAAAAGCAAACGAGCCAACCACATGATTTTATGACAGCATAGAAGAGATTTTAGCAATATTTCAAAAGATAAACTATTAATAGCCTCCGTCTGCTGATCGTGAAATATGTTCAGGGAGCGATCATATAATTGGAATGTATGCTATAAGCCGTGTATAGCCTACTTTAGCCTATTTAGTCAGGTAATTAAGTCCATTAAAAAGTGTGCGACAGCGATCTCACAGTAATAAATAAATTCAAAATGAATGCTTATCCTGATTCCTGGTTAGAGCAAATGTTGTAGCATTTTACTGTTGTCAGCCTCATCAGCAGGCTTTCTGGCTTTAGTATTACCTTCCTCCTTGGGACTGCCCTTTGACAGCCTCACATTAGATAAGACCCACCTTCCTGATTCAGCAAACAAATTAATAAGAACTAATGTAAAACTAAATGTATTAATCACTTACTGTCATGGCACTGAGGCAGAATTTGACTGTGTACTGTTAGACTAATGACAAAGACAAAGTTAAAAAATTAAAAGCATGGCTGTTTCTTCTTTAATTTCATATTCTTTCATTGTGTTAAAGTTTAATCAAGTGTGTTGTTATCCAGACAAATATGCAAGGTTTTAATGATCAGCAGGCAGTGACAGTAGAATCACAAGTTCAGTAGTAAAAGGTTTAATACAGCATTAGAAATTAAAACAAACACTTGGGCTACTGAACTACCAAATATAGTAGGCCTATTTAACACCTGATTGTGGTAGGCTGATATTAATAAAAATATACTAATAAAAAGATAATCACAATGGTAGTAGCCAAATAGTTTTCTGATTAATGCTAGTTTCCATGCTTTAACCTCATTCAATTCTTTCTTTTCCTGTAAGTCTCATTTAAATGAATCTTTCAGGGATAGCTGGAAAACTCAATTCCATAAAAGCAAGACCTGGGTCCTCATTTATAAAATTGTGCGAATTCATGTCAAAAGGTTGTGTGCGGACAAAACACAAACAGATCTTCTTTTATAGAGGGGCTACACAATCAAGTGTCATTCGCAGTGAGCCAGCAGCACTATCAACAAAATGATCAATTTGGGACGGCCTAAAGTTAACACAGGAGTCCTCTGTTATATTGAGACATGGTATTGATTTAAATGCTGATCACTGCTGAATCACTTTCTGTACTTATATCTTGTAATGGCGTGTCCTCCAGCAATCGGAACTAAAAGGTTAAATAGTGGTCAGATTAAAAGGGATTCTGTGGAAAGACTATTAAGTGTTCAGTTTCAATGCCAGATGCAAGAACAAGGTCAAGGGTGTAGTTTACGAAACTCTGACAGAAGCTAACTGAATCTGATAATGAGATAAACTCAGTACTAAGGCTGTTGTTGTCAACATCCACATGAATTTATCCACATGAATTTTAAAATCACCTACAATAAATATTTTATCTATTTTAAGAACTAAACTTGATCAGAATGGTGCATAGTGAGATAAAAATTTAGAATATGGACTGGGAGTGCAGAAACAGCTTAAACAATTCCCTCACATTAAATTAACAACAAAAACATTGACATATTTTGCTTGGGAAGTGTCTGAAACTCTTTCAGCACCATGGACAGCTCACTACAGGCCTGGAGCGCGAACAGGAGAGCGAGTGACAGAGGGGGAGCAAGCAAAGCCGGAGAGCGACATTACAATCTCTGGAATAAATGTGTAACATGATCATAGGCATGTTTCAATTGATTCACCTCCCCTTTTCCATGTTCTACCATCCACCTAACACAATACATTTTTTTGTGCAAGCATTAGAAAACCTAATGCTTGCCAAATGCCAAAAACATTTGCAGAAGCAAAGCCCGTGGTGATTTAAACTGTGCCAACAACCATTCATCTGTCTCTGGCAATGTATCAGCACGGTGTCACTCTCCAAGGGCCCGACGTGCTAAGGCATCCAAAAGATTATACTTCCCTTAGACCTTATTATATACAGAGACAAATTAACCTTCACTTTGCAGTTTGAGATGTTCATATTGATTGTAGTGTTATAAAAAAGCATAATTACTTATGAATTATGACATTGTTAGGATTGTAGGCCAGATGGCTGTGCAGTAGCAAGGCTTTGGTTAAGATAACTTATTCCGAGATGGGAAATTCCGAGAAAAATAAGCAGTGACGCCAGTCCATATTTTACAAGTGCAGTAAGTGCAACTCTACAGTGGAAAGGGAGAATGGTGCTTTACAGTAAATTGCTGAAAAATAAAAGCGCTTCCTTTAGTTTTCACAAGATGAGAGCAAAAACCTGGTTCTTCTATTACTGTGGAGGGAGATTTTTTTTGTGTTTCTGTATTTTCATTTAAGCCAGCATAGAATCCTGAAAGGCAGGGAAGTGTAGAGGGAAAATACAGATGATGGTCCGGCATGCCCTCACACAGTCATACAGGGTACAGTGTAAGCTGATTGTTTCAGTAAACATGGCCTCTGGGAAAATGTAAATGTTAAATGTAAACGTATAAAGAGCTTCCTTGAAATGTATATATCTATGTAATATGTTTTCCTTGTCATATGATTTGTCTTACCCAATGAAAATGTCCCAACGTACTGGTGTATTTGACCTCTAAGTGTATAATGATCAACTGATTGGTGCTTTGCCTTTTACCTGAGACAGCTCTGTGTTGTTTTTTCTCATTACAATCTCCTTTCATAGTAGCAAAAGGATACAGACGGATATAAAAAAACATCAATAATAAATCACATAGCTAGTTCAAGGAAATGGAAATTCAGGCAAAGTGCAAAAATGCCAGAGTGCAGGTATAAAAGTGCCCCAGGATTATGCCAGGAATGCAGTCAGAGTGCTAATTTGATTGAGCATATTGATTGCACTACAGATGAAAGAGGCACAAACTCGCTCTGGAGAGGATGATCCTGGCAGTCCATGCCTCCCTGGGACTTTATAAACAAGACTTCCAACTCTGTTCTTATTGGACAGATTTATGTTTCCAAACCAAGCAATAATACAGAAGGTAAAAACAGATTCAATAGAACTTCTTTAAAGAATAGGTAGCATCAACATGGGATTTGAAACATGTAAAGGTTCTTTGTCACATACACATACATGTAGCAAACATAGTTTGCTATTCAGAACAATAACCAAATATTTGTAAATATTAACAACGATTGGTGTTTGTGGTCACTTCCTGAAATCAGTGGTCATATTTAATGGACAGCCACGGGAGTTGTATTGACCTTCTCATCTAACTGTAAAGACATTAAGCATTTCCAAAATGTACTTTGGCTTTGGTACTTCTTAAAGTTGATTTATTTGATGACTGATCCTTATAAGAAAACAGAATGGGCTGACAGGGAAAGCTCTCATTAATCAGACATAAATCCTGTAGAAATGTTTGGATACGGATTAGTTATATATTATTAACAGAAGAGATTCTTTAACCTGCGGCGGCGTAATGGTGCAATGGTTAGCACTGTTGCCTTACAGCAAGAACGTTGTGGGTTCAAATCCCAGTTCCCTGTTGCAAAAAAACTAGGGACCTAGAAATGTGGTTGATAGGTTGCCAACCATGAAATACTGATTTGGTCAGCCGGTGTCTGTTCAACTCCTTCATCAGATGTTGGCTGTGATGTGGAATTTTGTTGCAAAACCCTTAAAACCAAGATTTTTGTGTAAAACCTCCTCCATAAAGGCAATCATTAGATAAATCATGATTATCTTCACTGTGGACTCTATCCAATCACATCACATCATGGAGTTTACCCCCAGGCCCATGTAGTACACTCCACTTCAGGTGATCCATGTTCCAGTGGTCATTTTAGGACACACCATGGAATATTTGCCCAAAGTTCATGTAATTCACACTTAGTACCAACAGCACCATTTGACTGGTTTCACATTCACAGTTACGACAATGCTTACACGTAAATATAAATCACAATGATGTATGATTTCAACATGTATTGTGGTAGGGGGTTCCATCTCCTTAACTTATATGGCTCGTGAGTTATATTAAAATTTAATTGCTATCACCCTACATCAGTTATAGGAAGCACTCTGCACCAACTGGGTGATGTGATGAGTCACACCCAGCACTTTAAAGATTTTACTGTGACTGAGAAGGACATTCTCCTAAGTGTCTCTAAAGTGTTAAAGTGGAACGAGTACAGGAGGATAGCATATAGAGAGCCTAAGTCACTCACTTCCGCTTCCGGCTCATGGGACCTTATTTTGGAAAAATGATGTACGGTAGTCAATGGCGAGAGACAACTTATCTTTTTATCCCGTTAGAATTGAACCCTGAATTACACATATGATGTTGGTCAATTTAAAATAGAATTTTGCAAGTCAAGAAAGTCGCATTTTGTTGTAAAACAGTAACGTTACATGTTACATGAGGGACTTAGGCTCTATGGAGCTAAGTTAAATGCTTTGTAATGGTACTATCGGAGGTCACCACCAGCAGCTCCTACTGTCAGTGCTCTACAGGGGTTTGGAAAAGTCAAGTTGAACCATCTTCAGAGAAGCGGCAAAAATCTATGAAGTTGAATTACAGTAATCAATTCTTGGTCACTAGGGCACAAAACAAATCAAAACAAGTTTAATTTCATTATGTTACCACTAATATTTAGCTTTGACAAAGCAGGTTGGCAGCTCTGTGATTTAAATGTAATCAATGCAAAATTTTCAATGTCAAAGTGATGAAACAAACTAAATAAAGACTTGTAGTAAGCCAATGTCCCTTCACAATATGTTGCATTACACCCTTAAAATTCATGCAAAATTAGCTTCACTCTAGTAAAAACACAAGAAACAGAATAACTGAATGGTAAAAAAAAAATCTATAAAAACTCATAAAACAGTATTTTAATACCGTCAGTGTGGTCTATAAGATAATAACAGCTCCCACTGCTCAGCCAGCAGTAAACATGCTAGCAGGTGAGAAGAAGCGAAAGTAGTAGAACATATTTTACTTCTATTAATACAATTCATTTTTATTTATATAGCACCAATCGGATAAGCAGATGAAGATGGATGGATGGCAATTCATGACATAATTATCTAATCGCACCTTTAATATTGAACAGGACTGTATTTTTTGTAATATTGTTTACAGAGAACCAAACGATTCAAAGAGCAAGCACTTTGCGACAATGTCAACTCCCTTTTAACAGGTAGAACCCTTCAGCAGAACAACTACAGTTATCACGTACTTTAAATGTAACTTGTAAAGAGTTTTGGTCCAGACCAATAAGGACAAAATCAACTATGAAATGCCGTAACATAAACAAGTGTCCATAGCATGTGAACTACTTTTTGCTAAAAATCCCCCAGTGCAATCTCTGTCATACTAGGAGATAACGAATTCATGAGGAAGTAATTTAGACACAAATTGCTCCACTTGTTGAATGTTATTGTTTTTATCTGACTACATTGAAGCTTATGTTGTGATTCCAGTTACTATGAGTACATATAAGAGCAAAATGTTGCTGTTATTCATTTTGAACTTTGTCAGGCCTAATCCAGTCTGGAGCCATACACCTCCACCTCACACAGAGTCAGGAACTCCTCTCTTTCTGGAATGACAATGTTAACATAGCGACCGTCCATCCCGTTACACTGGAATTCAGCAACACCACCTGCCGGGATACTTGTGATCACAGCACACCTGGCAGAAGAAGCAGAAATCACTTTAGTTAACTCCAGAAAAGGTTAGTCTTTGTCCCTTTAACAAAGGGCATGAAGCAGTAATGAAATAATACTTAAAAAAGTAAAACCAGATAAACAAGTTAAAAGTCTGGACTAAAGCAATAGACCAACTGCTAACATGGTTTAAAATGTTAATAAGAGCAGCTGTAAAAGAGGTTGTGTTGAATTACAGCACAATATATGTGAAGATGTAAATCAAGAAACCAGGGCTGGTATTTATCAAGCTTCTCAAAGTGCCATTTTAGTCTTAAGTGCTGAGAATTCATGAAATTTACTCCTACTTTTAAACTTAAGAATAAAAGCAAGTTATCAAATTTCTCAAAGCTAAGAATCACTCTTACTCTCCCAGTTATTTAAGACAGCTGTAGAGGTCTCTCAAGTGGTTAGGATTGCCAGTAGGGCTTGTGATGGCACTGTGGAGACAGAGACATGCGGAGAGGAGAGGAAGAATTCTGACGACGCGCAGTTAATCAGACGGGGTCGGACAGCGCAGGCATAAACTTTGTCAGCGAGTTGGTGAGGGACGTCATCTCACCACTGACTTTACGCAGTAATGCGTTTTCAGCTAAACTGAAGGTGGTGATGACGCTTCGTTTCTTTGCCACGGGACAAACGCAACAATGCTGATGATTTTGGCCGTCACAACCATCAATAAGCTGAATAGTCATGGAAACAATTCAAGCACTTACAGCTCCACACACTGTCACGTGCTTGATCGACTTCCCAACAACACAGTAAGACAGACTGATTTAGTCCTACACTTCACTCTGATTAGGACTATGAAGCTTGATAACTAACTTTTAAGCACAGCTTTGAGCCAAGAATTTTTTTACTCTTAAGTCAGTTCTTAGCAGTGTTCTTATGAGTAATTCCGAGAAGCCTGATAAATAAGGGCCCAGGTTCTTTAAATCAACAGTCCGTAAACTACCTGGTATTGTCGTTGCCATTGTTTGCAAGGGAATCTCCAATTCGTATCTCAGCTCCATCGAGTCGTTCTGGGTTTGAATCTATGTTAGTTATCTTAACAGAAAACACTTTATGGGTTTTGCGCAGATCCAGTCGCCACCAGGGGCTGATGTCGTTGTTAGTGTGACTGCAGGAGCTGTCTTCCCACTTGCTGCTTGGATTCCCATCTATGGCATTATTTGCAGCGCCCATGGAATACAATGAAGACTGTATGGCTTTTCCTTGGAGTGCCAGGTTCTCTCCTGCAAGAAGAACACAGTTACACAAATGACCATTGACATATGGACGCCTTTGCGTTTTTATTAAAAACAACCGCAACAAATTGTAGGTTTTATTAAATGCACTTCATGTATGACTTCTGATATTTCATTTTTTTTAAATGTGATTTTGTTCGCAGCCATATGCAGGTTAAAGGCAGAATGAACCACCATTTTTGATACACTTCTTACCAAAGTTTCTTTGGTGCAGATGGCTTGAAAGTGCATTCATTTCATAACATAAATATGTATCACATGTTTAGAATTAGAAAATTACTGAATTTTGTTCAAATTTATTTATGTAATAGGTCAAATTCTCACCAGTTGGGGCACGGTACCCATAGACTTCCACTTCGCATACTGTAAGGATCTTTCCTGAACCACGTAGAGATAAAGTGACATAACGTCCCTCCACACGATCAGTGAAAGGCAGACTGAACGATTCGGCTGCACTCATTTCAGTAATTGTACCAACCCTAACAGGGAGAGAGAGAGAGCAGCACACAAATCACATTTTATACAGGCAGGGTTAAGTTAAAAAAACAGGCTTGCTGAGACAGGTTGATGGTTTGATTCTTAAAAGGTACAATATGTAATTCATGGCCACATGCTCAAACAAATTGGGGGCAGTGTTGTGAAAGAATTTACTCATTTAATTGATGCTTCAATCCAAGGCAATTTACAATTGCTATATATGTCATATTGTTTAGCTTTGTCATTGGGAAGATAAATGCTTAAATAAACATGAAGAACATAATGTTCTTCTAACCATTATACTCCAAACAAACCTCATTTAACTATAATAAAGTAATTGTAGGATACACTATGTTGAGAAAAGATGGTGGAAATGTGGTGAGATTTCAAATCTGCACACTTAAGCAAATGTTACAGATTATTATTACGTGTTTAAATGTGTATTGAACAGTTCATTAGTGACTACCCTTTCACCACTACAGTTTAATGTGTGCAGCTGTATGCTCAATTATTTGTAAACTATTTTCAAAAGATGTTAGAGAGAGGGACCAAGAGAGGGAGGCGGCCCACACTGCTAATATATTGGGCCCAGAAGTTTGTGCGACTCCGCTGGGCCTAAGCAATGGTTACCAACATCGTTTGGACAGTGAAGTTGAAGTGATATGTGAAGCTATTGCAAAGATATCCTCCAGACAAAACAAATGTAGGGGGTCTTGTCACTAAAGAACGTTATGGAGAAATTAAAATGTCTTCTTTTTGGTAGATACAATTTTTAATGAATAAGTACAGAAGTCAAAACAAAGTAGGATGTACAGGATGTACTGATTATTCTGCAAATATGAATTTCAAATTGAGTTTCACTTTAAACTGACTTTGAAAACTTAATGTGATTCAATAACAACCTTTCCTGCTTCCACTGCACCCTTTAGCAAGACAGAAAGACTTAATCTGGGCTTTTGAGATTCATAGGTGAAGTGAACAAGATGCTCAAACATACTACTAATTATAAAGGCAAAATAAAAATAAAAACAATTTCATATTCACCCACAATTTGTTTCCTAAGCCATTGTCTTGTAAAGAGTTGCCTATGTGGATCTGCAGCCCATTGATCCTGTGTTCACAGCAGTCTCCTCTGTTGGTGATGGTGATGGAGGTGACGACATAGGATTCTAGCAGGTCCACTCTCCACCAGGGGTTGGTCTGTATAGCAGTGTGGGTGCATGATCCATATTCGGCGTTAGATTCACGGTTTCCATCAATAGCATTCAGGGCAGCCCCAAACATGTGATCATAACGGTTTGACTGGGTTGCTTTTCCACGCAAGGCCACATTTTCTGTGAAGGAGACAGTTGAAATACACATAAAAGACATAGTGTAGATTGTTGACCTTAAATCAGTGTCTCAACTAATAATTTTACTTTGGTCCCAAGTGCACTGCCAATAGACTAAACACAAAGTACAGACACACAACCAGTTCAGTAATGCTGCTGGTCAGAAAAAAAACTAACTAAGTTGCAAAAGGTAATTTCCATTATAAGCATTTGATGAGCATTGTGCTGGCATGCGAGTTGTTGCCATGATTGTGGTTCATTGAGCTAATGACATGAGATATAGGCCACATGTTTGAACACTGAACATTATACAATTGTTAGTCTGCTAATACAGTTTTGAGACATTTGGAGATTTCAGACTAGCTATTGCAGCAGCAAAACATAAAAAATATATTTAACGTGAGTCATATGCATTTATTGCTAGAGTTGTAAAGGTTTTGAAACGTTTATTTTACTGTATATGTCATTAAACAGCCAAACGTTATTCAGAAATTAAGGCATCATACTTTCTCTCAGATTATACTTACCATACGTGGAGCATGTCCCCAGGAGGAGTAGCACAAGGAAAACAATGAGTTCTGGTTAAGAAAAATGAAGGTTATTTGTAGACACAAAACTTTACACTTCTTGTAAGAAATGTATGGTATTAGAATTGTGAAAGAGGGATTATAGCAGTTATTTTGATTGCAGATTCAGACAGAATTGAGAAGGGTCAAAATGAGCAGAAAATTAGACCATGTTGGAATAAATGACACTGTGGTTTGGAAGTCTGAAAGCTAGTTATAGTTTCGGTGTGAGAGAATCTGTGCCATTGTCATTAAATACGGCAAACACAAGACAAGCCCCTGAAAACGTGGTAAAACTTGGCGTCAAATCATAAATTTTTCTCTATAACCAGTGCTTCAAGTGGAAAAGAATTGGTGCCAGTACTCTCCATTAACATGTTGGCTTGTGTGTCAGCAGGCAAGGGAAATACAAAATGGCAGGTGACAATTCAAAATATATAAATGTAATGGAATATAATGCAGTAATCAGCAGCTTGTGTTTTTTTTTTTTTTTTTT
>NW_024040152.1:3552397-3571435 GCF_014851395.1 Micropterus salmoides | reverse complement strand
AAACACACACAAGACACAGAAAGGACAGAATAATTTTTGCCTACGGAAGCTATTCGATTAACAACATATACACTTGACAATATGATGGGTGTTTGCAGGGAAAGCTTGCTTGCTTGCTTGCTGTCACTGCTGAGCATATAACTACCAGAGACTGAGAGTATGGTATGGTAACAGCGCTATTTAAAGCCTGCTTCTAATTGGAAGGAATTGTATTACTTTACTTTCACACTCAGTTGTGGAGAAAGATTTGCACACTGTAAAAATCCTGCATTGAAAATGTTACTCGCAAAAATGTACTAAAAGTAAAAGTACGCCTTCTCAATGCAGAAAAATGTCATCCTGTTATACTATTGTATTATATCATAAGATTGTTATTACTCATGAACATGCAATATGCATGAGTAATAACAATGCAATGTCTTTGGCTAATAGATCCCGGCATGACATCATGTCTAAAGTCCACAACAAAGGAGAAATGGGTGAAGGAGGGCCAGGGTAGTAGGTATGGACGAGCAGACAGCACAGTGCTCTGGGACCCCATGAAGTTTAAAGCTGGACTTTTTGTCAATTGCACGGTAAAAACACTCTTAGTGTCATCATGTCACAGTAGATACTAGCTCACCATAGGCAATTCTTCTAAATGATGATCAAGTGGTGTATACACCCAAATGTGCATTTCCCCCTTTGCCGTGGTGTCTGACACCACAGACTTTAGTGGGTAAAACTACTGACTGCAGTCAATAGTTTAACCATTAAGTCTGTAGCAAGCAGTAGGCTATAAGGTATACGGAACAGTGAAGTATAAAAAATTGACACAGATTTTAACAGAATGAATTTAGTCTTATTTTCTTGGTATTCATTTGACATAGCCCACAGATGCAGTGATGATTGCTGGGTAATATGTGCGTGGCTGCCCACCCTTAAGTTTCTATTTGATCATGTGACAAGACGAAAAGACTCCAGAAACAATCTGACAAGTAGACTAGCAGAGCATGTGTAGTCATGCCATTCAAACATAAAAGTAGTTTCAAGAAGAGACAGGAGATAAAAGAACAGGAGGAGAGGGTCGCAAAGCTCTCAAATAAGATTGTTTTGGATTTTCTACTGAGGACTTGTCAAAGATTTTGCTCAATGCAAGGCTCGTCGGATGCCTTTCAAATAGGTGAGTAACTTTACAAGTGTTTTTCGGTGGATTTGGTGTGGCTGCCATGCCTCTGTTTAAAAGGCTATTATCATTTCAGGAACACATCGCCGCTGAGCACCTACTTGTGTGGATGTGCTGTGGGTATTAGTACTGTCTGTGCGCCTTAGCAGGCCTGTTTTCAGGACATGGTGTTATTTATGAGTAGGCCACTTTCTTTCTTATTCACCATAATGTCTTGCTTCTCTGTCAAAGAGGAATGTGGTTGCTTGGTTGATTCAGGAGGTTATTGTGCTGAAAATGTCTGCATCATTTGGAGTGGACACCTCCCTGCACTCAGTTGTTTGTAGTGACATTGGTGGATGGGTCCGAGGCCCAAGAGGGTCCAGTAAAGTAAATTACATGTGTCCATTTACTTTTAATGGACACATGTAATATGTTTCCATGAATAAATCCAATTAATCTTATTTCCATACTGTATAGACACTTATTTTGAAAACCAGACGTTGTACATGTGTATCCTCACACTAAGACTAAATCTGCACAATTAATGTAATTGCAATTGCGATGTCGCCGTGTTGCGATTACATAAACGCAAAAAAGTGTGCGATTTAATAAAACAGAAAAGATGTGTATGACGCTCTCTTCTGGGTGCACTGCAGTTTATCATTATTTCAGCCCATACTGAGCTCTCACATGTGCCCTAAAACAGATAAGCCTACATGTAATGAGAAAAATTATTCATGAGCAGTCTTCGAGTAACTTTTAAGACAACACCTACTGTAACCCACCTGCCCACTGAATCGTTTAAAACATGGTCTGACTCGTCACAGGCAGCAGAGAGAAATGCCAGCATTAAAAAAACTTTGACCAGCTACAGCAGATCATTAAATGTTGAACAATATAATTATTGACTGTCGAGGGTTGGGTTGTTTTTCAGTTGTTTCCTATGTTTATGTAGTTTCTGGGTTTCACTTGTGCTTTGGTTTTGTGTTCTTGTTTTTCCCTGTGTTTAGTCTTTAGTTGTGGGGTTCGTAGTTTAGTTATATTCTTTTGTTCATTCGCCTGTTTAAGTTTACTTAGTATCTGTCTGGTCTCTTATCTTAGTTCTTAGTCCTGCGTTTTAGTTCTTTGCCTCAGCTCTTGGTCCTGTGCTTTAGTTCATGTCCTATGATGATCTGTCTGTATTCCTTTGCTTTGGTATGTTTTGTCAGCAATGCACTGAAGTCATCTGTGTATGTTTTATTTGTGATTTCATGCCTTGTGTATTATGTGAGCTTTACTTCTTGTTTTAGTTTGTAGTTTTGTCTGCTTCATGTGTCACTGTTTTCTTTGCTTCATGTGTCGGCTGTATGGATGCTTTAGTGGATTCACCTGTGTCTCGTTAGTTGCTCCCTCACCTGTTGTATTTAAATGGTTTGCCCCTTCACTCTGTGCCAGTTCATTGTTGTTTCAAGCCTAGTGTTCTCCATGCCTATGTACTCCAGTGTTTCTCGTGCTTTTGTGGATTTACTTTGGATTTACTTTCTGTTGGACATCTTGGATTATTCAACCGTTTGGTTTTTTGGACTGCTCACATTTCCTGTAAGTTTCACCATGCTGCGATAAACCTCACATACTCACCAGTACCTGCTCTGTGTCTGCATTTTGGATCCAAGCCTCTGTTCCAAGAGTTCAGCCAGGTGGCTGACTTTGACACTGACAAGTTAATACTTAGACCAATGTAGAGTCTTTTTCCTGCACAAGGATTTAATGAATAAAAACAACCCACAGAAATGAAACAGCTGTAACTGGACATAATATTCAACTAGTGGTAAAATAGCATACTATCATATGAAATTATAATCAATGTAGTATTTAATATATAAACATTACACTCTTTATTTAATACACTCATGTACAGTTCCTCCTCCAGGTTGTGGATAGAGACTCTGTATTAGACAGATGTACACTGAGCCGGAGCCAGGAGGCCAGTGTGCCAATATTTGCTCCTTCTAGCTGCCTCCTCCGTAGAGCAACATGTTCCCTTGTTCTGTTTACATGTTTTATTAGATTGTTATAAATATTGTTCATTGTTAAACTTTGTTAAAGATGAGGAATGCACATTTCAAAATGTCAGTATTTTGTGCATTTTCCTTGATAATTAAGCAAGTAGACTCAGAGTACCATTTGTTCCATTAAATCAAATCGCAGTCGCAAATTGCAATATGTCCACAATAATCGCAATATGACTTTTTCTCAAAATCGTGCAGCCAAGTCCGACCCAATATGATAAATGTTGTAGGTGGTTCTCGTATCGCGCAACATGAAGACTTCATAGCCTCTCTTCAGGTAGGACTCATACTGCAACACTGTCTTTGTAAAGACAGAAACTGACAGGATAAAGTCACTAACCTGCCTGTCAGCTCGCACAGGTCCGTTTCAGTTACCATAACGACTTGAATACGTGTGCACTCCAAATTAAGGTGTGGCTAGCTTAATTGCCATCTCAGAAACAAGTGACAGAAATGTCTCGGGTTACGTATGTAACCCTGGTTCCCTGAGAAGGGGAATGAGACACTGCGTCGGTTACAACACTATGGGAACGCCTCTAGGCGTAGCAGGTCTGAACGTGAATGAAATCACTCCAGTCCTATTGGTTTGTTGCTAGAACGGTAAGGTGTGACGGAATAACCGGAGGAGTATAAAGCACACTCATCATTAGCTTAAACTATGAAGCAGGCGCTTCAGGCGGGGAGAGAGGTGCGGCGGTTACGACACTATGGGAACGAGATACCCACTAAACCGTGCCGAAAACCCCGCCTGCCCCAGTGTGCAATAAAGTGGCACGACTAAGAGGAGAGCGCACGAGTGCCAGGAAGGTCAAGACTGTAAACCGAATGAATGTGTGCGGAGTGGCCCAGCCAGCCGCTACACAAACATCCTGCAAAGAGGCCCCGGAAAGGAGGGCTTGAGAGGCCGCCATGCCTCTGGTAGAATGAGCCCTTACAGCCACAGGTGAAGGCAAACTGCGCACCTGAAAGGCCAGGGAAATAGTCTGAACAATCCAGTTGCTAATAGTATGTTTGGGTGCAGGGAGCCCAGCCCTGGGGGACCCAAAATACACTAGCAGCTGGTCAGCCTTCCTCCAACGGGAGGACCTCAGAGTGTAAATACTCAGTGCTCTGACAGGGCAGAGCAGATGAAGTCTCCCATCACATGAGGTGGAGGATGAAATGCCTGCAGCACTGTGGACCCTGCCGCACAAGAAGGCACTTTAGGGATGTATCCTGGACGAGGGTGCAGTATAGCCCTAATATTCCCCGGGGCAAACTCCAGGCTTTGCGGGGAAACCGAAAGCGCTTGGAGATCCCCCTCGGAGAGGTGATAGCAAGGAGAAAGGCCATCTTGAGGGTCAAGTGCTTAGCCTCAGCTGACTCCAGGGGTTCGAAGGGCCCTGGAGCGGAGGAGGGTCTCGACTACTCCAGCTGTTAGACCTGCCTCTAGGTACTGTGCCCCCTCAGGGGCCAGACCCACAGTCACCATACGGCGGGGCAAGGGTGAAGAACCCGGCCCTGAGTCTCCATTCCCCGGGCCTCAGCCCCTGCCTCGACAGCAGGTCTGCTCCCTGATTCTGCGTCCCCGGGAGATACATCGCCCTGAGCGATAGTAACCTCTGCTGGGACCACAGGAGGATCTGACGCCCCAACATCTTGAGACAGTTGATATGCCACTTGGACTGATGCACCTGCCAGGATCCCCTTGCAAAACGGCCGCCCATGACCGCGCCCCAGCCCGTGAGGGGGCGTCTGTCGAAGTGACCAGCCGGCGACAAGACCCTCCCAGCACGGGCCCCTGGGACAGGAACCAAGTTTCCTTCCAAACTGATAGGGAACGAAGACACTTGCGCGTAACCCAAATCAGACGGAAAGGATTTCCCCTCAGGGAAAAACCCTTGGTCCTTAGCCAACACTGCAGGGGTCTCATGTGCAGCAGTCCAGATGGTATTACGCTGGATGCAGCCGCCAGGAGACCCAACACTCGTTGAAAGTGTTTTATAGTGATGGCGTGGCCTAACTTCACCCCTTTCACGGCAGCCAATATGGTGTCGACACGTGCCGGAGACAATTGTGCCCGCATCGTTGTCGAGTCCCATACTACCCCTAGGAACGTAGTCCATTGGGTGGGCGCCAGCACACTTTGCATTGAGCCTCAGCCCTAAACGCAGCAGATGAGCCAGAACGACATCTCGATGCCGAACCGCCAACTCTCGAGACTGGGCTAGGATGAGCCAGTCGTCGATGTAGTTGAAAATCCGGATGCCCTGGAGCCTCAGCGGGGCCAGTACTGCATCCATACACTTGGTGAATGTGCGAGGGGAAAGTGCCAGGCCGAATGGAAGAAGCCGATACTGGTAAGCCACATCCCCGAAGGCGAACCTCAGGAACTTCCTGTGAGAAGGACGGATGGAGACGTGGAAATAGGCGTCCTTTAGATCTATCGTGACGAACCAATCTATGGCAGTGCGCAGGACCCACGGAGAAATGTTCGTCAGGCTCCGCCAAGCCTCTGCAAAGTCTGCCAACGGAACCAGCCCCTCGGGGCTCGGTGTCTCGTGTGATCTTCTGGTGGACCCCTGAAGCCCCAGAATGGCAGGGGAGAGCCGCCGAAGATCCACGGTGAGTGAGTCTGAACGCAGCCTGACTGCAGAACCTCGGGGCAGGCAGTACGGCGTGGACTTGATGGTGGCAGGTGCGTCCCAAATGTGTAAACGGCGGTGTTACGGCCGCCGCTGGCTGCCTTAGAGTAGTTGTGTTCTGGAGTTCTCTGAACAGTATGCAAATCCCCGCTGCGAGCACCTGTTGAGGATTGGTTCCCCTGGACCTAGAACCACCCACTTCCTGGTTGCTGTTTGCTGGCGTCTTATTGGTGTGGCCGAAGATCCAACCGAACCTGCCAACCAGGACTCACCAATCAACACCAGCTGGCCTACTAATAGTTTGTGTTTCTGCAGTTGGAGGCGACTGTGAGCCAGTGATCAGTTCGCCTTGTTGTTGGTTGTGTACCCTTTTGAATTTCTTGAGTGTTGAATTTACCTGTTTCTGTCGGTTGCCTGCTTAAGTGACTCCTGTCAGTTAGAAACCTTGTGAACCACAGAGTGTGAGTGGCACTCTTTAGGGTTGAACATTGTCTGTTTGGTTACCCTACATTCTTGTAAATCATGTAGGTACTGACCTCCTTTTGTTCAGTGTTTTTTGAGTAGAGAGCTGTCTTTGGACACTACCTCCTTTTGTTTCTGTTTTTTTTGTCAGTACCTCCTTTCGTTGTGTTTTAAATCATTTAATTAAACAATTGACTCAAACCTGAATTCAGTTGTCCTTACCACCTTCATCTATCCCAAATACCTTGTTACTGCCCTACCCTAATGAGCTGGGTTGTAACAGGCGGGATAACATCACCCGTTGCCATGGCGGAGGGGACCTCGGTCGGCCTCCGGGGGGGAGCGGGAGGGGAGAAAGACTTCCTTACCCCGGTCTTCAGGACCTCTTCCCTGAGCTCCGTTGGGACTGGATGATGGTCCTCAGATCGCGTCTCTCAGAAGGCTGAGGTTGAGAGCGTCACCTCGCTGCCCCAGCTCCTCAGGGGGGACCCTGAGAAGCGACACTCTGCTTCCTCTCCTCTCGGTAGGAGCTCGTAGAGGGAAGGGACTGAATTACTGTAGTTCAGTGATCGGGGTTTGGAAAGCCGTGTAGAGAAGGGTCTGCCCCATGATTTACTCAGTTCATCATGTAAATCGGGAAAGAATAGCAGAGACCGGCGTGGAGGTGGCGTGTGGTGCTTAAGAAACCTTTCATCAAGCTTACCACTGCTCCTCCTGTGGCCAGTTGATGTTGAGCTTAGCCACGGCTATAGTCACCACCTCCAGCAGCTCGTCATAGTCGGGCGCCGCCTGATGACGCCGCCCCGACACCCGGAAGTCATCGTCCACTACGCTGAGCAAGTACGCCTCCTCGGAGTCGGATTGCTGCAGCCTCTCCGGATCCAAACCGCGAACGGGAGAAGCCGAGAAACGGGCTCCCGAACGAGGAAAGGAAGCATCGGAGCCAGCGGATGAAGGTCGGGAAAAAGCCTCAGCCGTCCCGAAATCCTCCGAAAGATCACGCTGTGAACCCCATGAGTGAAGCCGCTGGGCTGCCTCAGCGGCCGCAGGGCCCACGCCACGGGGAAAACACATCCGGCCATCCTCGGAAAAGAGAGCCATGCTGTACCTCAGTACCCGCATGGAAAGGGCTTCGCAACGGGCGCAGGCAGCCCCCTCGAGAGCTGCCCGGGCGTGCTCCATCCCCAAACATGAGACACACATCTCATGAGAATCTCCATCCGTGATGTACCGAGGGCAAGGAAAAACACACCTTCTGTACATCTGGTTGCCGGACATGCTGGTAGACTTCTTCTTCAGGTAAGAGACACTGCTTGTAGGACTGGAGCTTTCTTCAAACAACATACAGAGCGCCTGCTGAATAGAAAAAAAGCTAATGATGAGTGTGTACAGGTGTGCTTTATACTCCTCCGGTTATTCTGTCACACCTTACCGTTCTAGCAACAAACCAATAGGATTGGAGTGATTTCATTCACGTTCAGACCTGCTACGCCTAGAGGCGTTCCCATAGTGTCGTAACCGACGCAGTTCGAGTTCCCTTGAAGGGGAACACTCAAAGCGGGTCAGACCGTTTGTTGCCTTTTCTAAGAAGTCAGCCACAGATGGTGTGGATGTGCTAGTAGACAATTCAGCAGAACAGTGTCTGCAAACGGTAACTTTTGCGTCTTTCTTGGACATTTTAAAATGCTTCTACACTGCCGACATGTCAACATAAGTGTTTGGTAAATTTTAATCTGTGTTTTGACTTATTAGGCCAAACACCGAAAGTGCTATTTTTGCTATTTTCGGCTGATTAATTCCGGTGGCCGAACATTCGGTGCATCCCTAGTATTTACTGCATCTAATGTCATCAGTTCTTAAACTGTGCACAACAAAGAAACAAGGCAGGGCCGCCGCGTGGCATAGGCTCGGTTTTGGACTGTGAGCTGCACTTTATTGGAGCTGCTGAAGTTAACATGTGGATTTGTGGTGAGATTTCTGCATGATCAGTAGTCTCTTTGGTTGGTTTCGGTTTTAAATGCAGCATGCAGCAACTGTGTCTGTCAAACGGTCTAAAGGGGATAGAATATATTCCAATATATTCCAACAATGGCTACAGAATGCCTGAAAGCCTTACTGCATTATATTCTATTAAATTTTAATATTTTCAATTGTCACCTGGCCCCACCTGAACATTGTTTCCCTTTATATAGATGAAGATAAATCATAAATTGGTGCAGAAATATTCACCAGAATGCAGGAAGTCTTTAATGCTTTTAATTTCCTGGTGGTGGACCCACAGACCCTCCTCTTTATTTGTCCCTTCCACATTTGAAACTATACCAGTGCTCTTGCATTTCAGGAAATTTACCACATAAATTTACTACAAAGCAAAAATACAGTATCTGTGTGACACACCGTTTATGAGGGGACACATTCCAAGAACCCAGGTTAGGTTTAGTCTCCCAATTTAGGCTATGATATGGAGGTTGACAGGCTATGTGGAGGCTGATCACACTTTTTCATTATAGACCATAATTATTGACTTGGCTGTTCATCTATAATGCTAAAATTGTGAGTTTGGCTGCTGAACTTTTTTTTAACAATTCCTGAGGATTGAGGAGAGATGACCTCAACCACTGTGGTGGACTTTTTAGGATTGGGCATTGGGCAAATCTTGCAACACTGTCAGGACCGGCCCTGAAACACTGTCTGTGTGTGTGTGCGCATGTGCTTCGTAACTGTGGAGCCCAAGGGCCCATTATAACAGCCTGCACGGGCTCGCTGATATGGCCTTACGCTGCTGAGGAGGGCCATAGTGATTTTGCACTGAAATGACAGCTGACAGCAGCAGGGAGGAGAACAGATTTTTGAACAGAAGTTGATAGTGACCATATGATTGTCTGACGGAGACCATTTCACAATCTGGTTGGTTTAACTACTGCCTCACACAGTGCTAGTGTTGTAGAGTTTATCGAGACCGAGAGACAAGACCAAGACCAGTTCCCTACATTACATGACACACATGTAATAAGATTATTGGTTGCATTTTAAGCAATAAGTTTTACATACAATTTATTGATTGATTTGTTATGGTTTTGACTAGTCTTGAAATAAAATCCTGAGTCCTCAATGTCGGAGACCGAAGACAAATGCGGTCGAGTCAGAGACGAGATCAAAAAGTGGTCTTGAGACCGGTCTCGAGTACTACAACACTACGCATTGCAACACATCTCCTTCACATAGAGTTGATCAGGTTGTTGATTGTGGCCTGTAGAATGTTAGTCCACTCCTCTTCAATGGCTGTGTGAAGAGGAGGGGTTGAGACCCCGATGAGGACGACGAGCATGCAGATGAGCCTCCTTGAGATGGTTCCTGACAGTTTGTGCAGAAATTCTTTGGTTATGCAAACCGATTGTTGCAGCAGCTGTCCAGGTGGCTGGTCTCAGACCATCGTGGAGGTGAAGATGCTGGATGTGGAGGTCCTGGGCTGGTGTAGTTACACGTGGTCTGCGGTTGTGAGGCCGGTTGGATGTACTGCCAAATTCTCTGAAACGCCTTTGGAGACGGCTTATGGTAGAGAAATTAACATTCATTTCATGGTGAACAGCTCTGGTGGACATTCCTGCAGTCAGCATGCCAATGTTGATGAATGAGTGACCTTTTATTGTGACCAGCCTAAGGCACACCTGTGCAATACCCATGATGTCTGATCAGCATCTTGATATGCCTCACCTGTGAAGTGGATGGATTATCTCGGCAAAGAAGCGCTCACTAACACATTGTGACAGATTTGTGAACAATATTTGAGAGAAATAGGCCTTTTGTGTACATAGAGAAAGTCTTAGATCTTTTAGTTTATCTCATGATGAATGGGGGCAACAACAAAAGTGTTGCGTTTATAATTTTGTTCAGTTTAGTTAAATACCAGCACTGGTCACACTGTATTATTGCCAACCATGTAGCGACCTCCCTGACAAGTGAGAACACAACAACAGAGAAAAATTAAGATGACACTTAAACATGAATTTTACTGTCAGACAAACAGCCACCATTTATGCTAAGTAGATAAATAGCCTACTAGTAAGTTTCAGAGTTTACGCCAATAACAACAGATAAATATGCATGTATTATTCATAATTAATTATCCAAATGTGCTACTCATTCCTTGTTTACCAAATTAATAGTTTGTTTGCATGAGAAATGTCTCCTGTCTGATACATTGGGTGGAGAAACAGTGTCCTCATAAATTTCCCTGGCAGGTGAGGTATGGAAAGAGTGATGAGACAGAACAAGGGAGGATCAAACACACGGAAACCATTAGTTCCGCTGCTTCTCTGGCCCACTGCAACAACTTTAAAATCACTACAAGCCGAGACCTCACAAGTTTTACGACGTTGTGGTACTTGTAGTGTAATTGAGGGCCAAACTCCTGCCCCCTCTGCTAGCTAGCCCCTGTTCCTGCATGTTTCCACAAAGCTGAAACATACTGTATGTTCCTGTAGTTTGCGGTCCATATTGCAAGCTAAATCGATATCTACTACTATACTGGATAGTGAAACTTGAGTGACTTGTCATTTTTAAATCATAAAACATTGCATTTTTATATTGTGATTCTTCTGCTACTGGGTATACTAATGCTTGTCCTCCCAGCTTTTGCTAGCTTTCGACAACTACAGCTCCAATAGAGAGCCAAAACCGGTATGTATCAAAATCTGTTTCCCTGTAGATATGTGTTTCCCCTTATTAAACCTGAGCCCAACCTTATCCCTAACCCCAACTGCTCTGCTATGCCTAACCATTACCTAACCTAAGCTCAAGGAGAAAACTACGAGGAGAAAAAACAGACTTGGACATAAAACGGGAACTTCTAGGTTTTTCCAAGAAAGAAAACCTCATTCAAAATAACATTTCTAATAACGCAAGTTACACAAAATCCAGCCCTGGAACATAACTTGCTCACCACTTTTACATGTTGTTGTTTATTTAATATTTGTGTTTTTAGTGGCCTTTAACAAACTCACTGGCTGGTTGCACGATGAGCTGTGAAAATCACAGGGTATGGTGCATTTTCCTAAATCAAGTTGAGTTTCTTAAAATTACCACAAACTAACTAGCATACAGACAACCTAAGGGTAAGTATATCAGTATAGTAGTGTTTGGTGTCAGGGTCTCCACAAATATAATGAAGCTGCCGTCTACAGTTTAATTCAGCCATGGACAGAGCTGACAGAGGTTTTAGACAGGAGAAATTACAGTGAAAAGCTGGAAAAATGACATAAGGATGGTTGTAGATGTGTCAAAAAAAGTATGTGCCTACCACGCTGGAAATTTTACATTGAAGCTGTAGGTTTCTATACACCAACAAATGAATTATTATTTGTTAAAATTACAAAGGGGGTTCACATTTTAATAGCATAGATCAATCGATATGAATTTATCAAAAGTTTGGGATATGTTGCAAAAAGAAAATAGGTGAACTTGGAAAATAATGGGTGCTCAAAGTTTACTATCCAGTATGTATGTATGTATATATGTGTGTGTGTGTGTGTGTGTGGCTTAGAATATGGATAGGAAAACCTGAGGAAGATGTTTAGGAAGCGTTCTTCAGAAAGACTGATGAGAAAATTCATTCAGACACAGGAACTACAAAGGCTTGCTAGAAGAAGGGGGGAACTTGTCTCTTCATTTATGAAAACATGTCATGGGAAATGGCGTTTATGTTTTCTGTCCACCAGTTATCCTTCTGGTACTGTAGAGCAGGCTGATATTCAGACACATATTTTCAGAGACTCCTGAGCATAGCTGCACATCTGCTGGGACTGGCAGCCAGATGCCGTGCCCTCAGCCAGACCTCAGCCCAGACAACAAGCTCCACAGGCGGTGACTGGCGTCTCCCATCCCGCTCTACGCTGTTTGCCCTCAGAGCTCAGGGCTATCTGCCTCTACTGCTGCCTCTGTGCCAGCCTGACAGATGCCCTGTCAGCGCAGATGCGAGTGGTGTGGGGGCGGCGGGGGATAGCAGAATAGAGCTAAATCACTATGTAATCAACGTGTGGTTGGGAGGTGATGGGGGCTCAGCGGGCACGCAAACATTTACAGTTGGCCAGGCAGTCCTTGTAAACAGGAGTGGTTGTACAAAAGAGGCAGGTTGAATAATTGATAGGATGTAAGAGGATCTGGCTTTGGGGGATTTTGGAGCATTGATTCTGGCTGAGAAGCAGTGAGTGGATGGTGGGGGTTGGGGGCTTTCCTTGTGCTAACCTTTATAAATGCTTTTCTCTTTCCTTTAGCCACTACCTCGCCCAGCCTTAGTGATTCTGTGCATGCCAAGTATGGTGTTTTCTGTCTGCCTCCATTCCTGTTCAGCCTCTGTGGTGCACATATGTTATACACCACACCTCTCTGTATGTTCTCCTTTTGTAATGCTTTTCTGTGTGAAATGGTGGGTAGCCTAAGCCATCATGCCAGTGCATGACAACAACATAGCCAGAGAAAAACAAAAGAGCAGATGGCTGCAAAGAGAGAGAAATAAAAGAACAAAAAGATATAATAAGAAACATGCAAGACAAACTGCATTTAAAAAAAAAAAAGAAGGAAACAAATTAGACAAACAGGAAGAGGATAGAGGGTAGAGTGAAGAACACTGTCATAGCAAAACATTTCATTCTATCTGCCTCTGGCACAAAATGTCAGAAAACAACTCATATAAGTGTGCGAGATTTCCCCATTTTACCTGGATGAAAGTCATTAATAATCCACTCCTACACACCAAAACATACATATGCCACAGACACACACACACACACACACACACCATCTATGCTGTGGTAACCCTTTCATCTCGCCAGCTGCAGGGCTCATAAAACGAGGTGATATAAATAAATTCACCAGACTGGTTTCAAGCCTTAGTCTGCCAAGAAACACACACACACACACACACACACACACACACACACACACACACACACACACACACACACACACACACACACACACACACACACACACACACACACACACACACATACGTGCACTTCACAAGTACACACACATACACACAAACACAGACACAAGAGCACACACTGTTTCACAGGCTCTTTTGACTTTGCCCACTTCACATTCACATCATGTCCGCAGACTGAGAAACAAGCTTATCTGTGGTTGTTTCACTTGAGCTGTATTTTGCAGAAGTAGGAGAAAATGTCTTGAAGTCTTATTCTTGTCTCATCAAACAGACCAGGTATCTAAATGTGACATTTCTCCACACTGGTCACCGGTAAAAAAACTTGCAGCTGTCTTGTTATTGTTGTGCAAGTGATGGGCACTCGCACTATTCAAATGCAAATTGTCTTTGAACAAAGTTGTACAGCTACCATCAGGTGCTTTGACTGTATATTGCCTGTATTTATCAGAAAACATCACAACATTGTACTTGCATATTGTATAGTACGAAATCAGAATAATTTCTACATCAAAGTCACACACATCTTCATACCCAACTGACTGCAATTGCTGCAGTAATTTAAAGTCCTGGTCTTGCTTTACAGTAACACTTTGCAATTAGCTATGATGGCTATGCTAATGCTTTCCCTCCTCTTGGCTACTCGCTTTGGTTTCCCACAGAGCTCATGTGTCTGGGGAAAGTGAATAAAGATGAGGTCTTTTTTGGACTTAGTCTTGCTCCGGGTTTTGCTTTATCTTTACTTCAAATGAGGCCCATTTTGTGCATGAAGTAACTGAGAACAGTGGGTGGCTTCTCTCAGACAAGAGACATGTGTTTGTTTGGCATTGGGTGGGTGGGTTACATCATCTAGCTGTCCGCCTCATGGCCATGCGCTCCTCTGTGCCGACACAAGACAACGCGCTAAGACCATCATCAGAGGAAATTAGCTCAGTAGCGTTGAAAGCGCTCGCTTCTCACAATAGCCACTGGCCATGCTAAATCATTAGCCTGTCACTTCGTTGGGGTTGAGTCCAATTATTCTCCCAATCCGCCTCCAAACCAAATTGCATTATTGCAATTATATCCATTGCATGACATATTGTCGTGGCGAGGTTGTATGAGATGGGAAAGGAGGAGAGGGGCTGTGGGGAAAAAACGTGGGAGATGGAGGGGCAAAATAATTTTGGTGACATTATCAAGCACCAGCGAATGTCCCACTGTCTGCTAGCTGGCTCTATAAAAGGGCATATCGATTATGTTTTCTGCTGTAATGGAAGTTTGTATTTACCACATAAACATTTCTCCCAATCACCCCTACTCTCACTTTTTCTTATTGATTAAGATGTTTCCATGTCAGACTTTGTTATGGGACCTATTCTTGTTACAGCCTTTTTCCACTTCTTCCTCTCTCTTTCTCATCACTCTCCCCTGTCTTTCTTTCACAGAGTCTCTCACCACAGCTTTTGCTGTCACAGCACTCTGTCATCAGGCTGTCAGTGCTAATCAAGGTGCTGCTGATGATTGTGCGTCAGACCATTATCCAGACCTTCCACTACATTGAAGTCGAGGTGTAAAACAACGTGGTCCTGTCAAACCTGCTGCTGGTTCTGTTGGTGTCATCTGCTTGAACTGTAGATCATAGTTCCTGCCATGAGAGTCAGTACTGCTGCTGGGATGTGAGAGCATCATACTGAGGTGTTCTGCAGTTACACTGACTGACTTCATACTACTGCACTGCAATCTCTAGCTTGATACGCACATTGGCTTCCAGTTGCAACAGTGGACTCCAAATTATGTCCAAAAATAACATTTCTGCTTGCGGATCAGCAATCCAAGTGGAAGAAGTATTAATATTAGCAGCAACAGCTTCACTGTGCAGATTCCAATTCTCCAACAGCTAGTTTAAAAGTTTACCCTTTTTAACCATTAGTGTAGTGAAGGCTGTTTTTCGACCTCCTCTTACCCTGTTTCTTGCACTGGACAACTGTGTTAGTGATGACCGATACCAAGCAATTACAGTTACCAATACTGATAATTTCTTAAATGAGTATATGATTTTTCTAAATAACTTATTATTAGAAAAAATAAAGATTGTTACACTTAAAGACAAATCACACGACATACCAGCAATTATTAAGAATAAAAATGTTTGTGCTAACACCCCCGCTATGTTTCTTTTCTGCCATTCTCTCACAAGTTTGGTGGCGCTAGTTTTCGTGTAGTTTTAACGCCTTCTCCATATGTATGCGATTCAGATTTTTTCTTTTGATACTATGTTTGTTGATATTTGGATATAAAGATTTCTTTCAAAAGGCTCCCCACCGGGTTCTCGTGCCACATAGGTTTCCACGTAGGTTTCCACAGTCATGTGACAGGGCCAGCTAAAAATGTCAGGGCTGTTTATTGGCACAAACATCATACAAAAGTACTGAAAATTACTGGAAGTGATTCACCCATCCACGTTTTGTATTATATAATTTTATTATTTATTTATTTTTAAAAGAATCAATACCAAATGAGTATCGAAGTATCTGTCCCACAGTATTGACCGCCCATTCCTACTGTGTGTACGTGTTTGTAAGTGTGCCCTTGCATGAGTGCCTGTGTCTGTCCGCAGTGAGACCTTGAACACAAATGTAATTAGACTTGGTAATGATGTGGCCTGTTTACAGCTTAAGCCCTCTGCTAATGATAAATGCGCTTGACATACAGTATGTAGTCCAGACTACACTTCAAAATGAAGGTGTGGGACAGTTAGGCAGCCAGCAGTAATGTATCATTCTTTTACATCCTGGACCTCCTGCACAGAGACCCATATCCTCAGGGATGTTTTGGACTGACCACAGTTTTGACAGCTGACTAATCACGCTGGATCTTATGGAAAAACGGAATATTTTCTGATGATACAGCTATAACAGATGTGTTTCACAGCTGTTGCTTTTATTGCTATGTTCATTATAGTTAAAATGTTTTACTGTGTACATTGTAAACTTGTTGAAATTGTAATAAACTTTTTCTCTTGGTTACACAGAAATGTCCTAGAGACAAGTTTAGTAAGGGACTATGCATTTAACACTGGCAGAAAGCCAGGGGCTTGACATTATGAAGAGAGAGAGAGATGCCATGCTATCCAGAGACCAGACCACCTGCTCTCCCTCCTTGCGCGTCATCCTGCCTGGGGTCACAGTGGACACACACAGCAGACCTCCACTTCAACTCCTTGGAATCTGACTGAAATGCATGTTCCCCCTCATTAATCCGCTAAGTATGTGTGCAATGTTTGCATTTACATGTGGTAGTGCGTAGCAAGCAGTATATGTATGGTCCTGTGTCTGTGTATGTGTGTGAAGAAGCTGATCTGGCTCCCCAGGGGATGAGATGGTGGGATGGTCGGTGCTAGGTGTGTGGTGATGTGACAGCACTGGGGCAGAGCAGGCGGTTGGTGCAGCTCCATCTGTGGCCCTTCTGTTCCTTCACTACCTGACCTTTGACTGTCTTTAGATGTTACATGACAAGGATATCTGAGCCACAGCCCTTTAGGGCTGCTAGTGCTGCAGACTTAGTATACACAGAGGTTAGCTTGGTAGTAGGAATGTGCATGATGTGGGTCCAGTAAATCACACCTCCTGCCAAAGGTCAAATGACTGTTGGACTCAGGAGTCCATGTATGTGTGTGGATATTTTGTGGAGGCTTTGATTCACACTTGACACTGTGCTAATGAGAGAAAAAACTGTCACTTCACAGTGCTAATTTGGGTGTAATATCCCAAAGTCAGCCAATCCACTGAGGACAGGAGAAAGAGAAAATTAAGCATCTGCTTCATTTCCCTAACTGGCCATAGCCAGACTCATTAACAAGAACTATGTTCATACAGAGAGACTCTATTGAAGCCAGGGTCCTCGATGAAACATGCACGGAGCCAGTTAATGAAGTAAAGCACGTAGCAGACTATAAAGTCTGCATCACAGCTCACCTCTATTTGAGGAGTCCATTGGTGGCAGATTAGTGACAACCAATGACTTAACTTGAAGGAACCCTTCATAAGATCAAAGGGACTGATTTTCCAGACATTGCAGCTGATGTGTGTTTCCAATGAGTATGAACATCCTTCACTAAATTCTGTGGTGATGATGGTGAGCTGCAAGGCTGGCTTAAACAAAGCTGCCAATCAGGCTGTTGAGCTGCCTGGAAACATTTCTGGGTCACTGAAAGTGAGAGCTGAGCTCATAACAAATGGACGCTGTTGTCACTGTGGAGCCACAGAACAGATGGGTGCAGATACTATTTATGCCATGGCAATGGCAACAATTTCCATTAAAGAGGTTAGTGAGGGTTAGGGGAATCAATTAGCTTTGGATGGGCCGATGTTCTTAAAATTCATTAGTGACAGCCTAATTACAGAGGAACAATGGGCTGATCTGCAACAATTAATAAACTTATTGTAACAAAAGTAGCGTTGAGAACCCATTCATCAGCTAATAGCTTATTACTGAGTTGATACAATCAGCTATTCTGTAATGAGAGATGACAGAGCTAGAAAACATGTGGGGACGAATAGGACATGTAGATCCAATATTCTGAATGTAGGCATAGAAACACATGGTTGTCAATGAACAATACATTTTATATATATATATATATATATATAAATATATAGATGGCTTCTGTCAATAAAGGTAGTTCTTATCATGCTAATGAATGTTCAAGCGTCCATTTTCTCTGATCAGTTGGATTTTAATTAGTTATTTACATGTATGTAGTATGTAAAAAAAATAAAATAAAAAAATAATTCCCCCTCACACCCCTTGCGGGGTGGTATGTGTCATCCTCAAGCTCGGGTCCTCTACCAGAGGCCTGGGAGTTTGAGGGTTCTGCACAATATCTTAGCTATTCCTAGGACTGCACTCTTCTGGACAGAGACCTCTGATGTTTTACCTGGAATCTGCTGTAGCCACTCTCCCAGTTTGCGGGTCACAGCCCCCAGTGCTCTGATTACCACTGGCACCACTGCTCTTACTTTCCACATCTTTTCTAGCTCCTCTTTCAGCCCTTGGTATTTCTCAAGCTTCTCTTGTTCCTTCTTCTTGATCTTGCTGTCGCTTGGGATTTCCACATCTATCACTACTGCCTTCTTGTGTTTTGTCGATCAACACTATGTCTGGTTGGTTAGCCATCACAAGTTTGTCAGTCTGGATCTTGAAGTCCCACAGGATCTTAGCTCGGTCATTCTCAACTACCTTAGGAGTGTCTTCCATTTTGACCTTGGGACTTCCAGCCCATACTCATGGCAGATGTTCCTGTACACTATGACAGCTACCTGGTTATGGCGTTCCATGTATGCACTTCCTGCCAGCATCTTACACCCTGCTGTTATGTGCTGTACTGTCTCAGGGGCATCCTTGCACATCTGCACCTGGGGTCCTGCCTGGTGTGGTAGACCCCAGCCTCTATTGATCTTGTACTGAGTGCCTGTTCTTGTGCCGCCATGATTAGTGGTTCTGTGCTGTCCTTCAGTCCAGCCTTTTCCAGCCACTGGTAGGATTTCTTGATATCAGCCACTTCTTCTATTTGTCTGTGGTACATGCCGTGCAGCGGTTGTCCCTCCATGAAGGTTCTTCATCTTCCTTGTCCTCACCCTCGGGTTTCTCTGCTGCCTGAGGTATTCACTAGCCCTTCATCTTTGGGGGCCATCTTCCTGATGTACTCCTGGATCTTCGTATATGTGTTGATGGCTCATATCTTGTTTTTTCCCATTCAGAACTTTTCAGGACCTGCCTCACTCTCTGTAGGTATTTGGCTGTGGCAGACTTCCTTGCTGCCTCCTCATGGTT
>NW_024040152.1:3550500-3551897 GCF_014851395.1 Micropterus salmoides | reverse complement strand
GACCTCCTGCACAGAGACCCATATCCTCAGGGATGTTTTGGACTGACCACAGTTTTGACAGCTGACTAATCACGCTGGATCTTATGGAAAACGAATATTTTCTGAATGATCAGCTATACAGATGTGTTTCACAGCTGTGCTTTTTATTGCTATGTTCTTATAGTTAAATTTTTACTGGTACATTGTAACTTGTTGAAATTGTAATAACTTTTTCTCTTGGTTACACAGAAATGTCCTAGAGACAAGTTTTAGTAAGGACTATATGCATTTAACACTGGCAGAAAGCCAGGGGCTTGACATTATGAAAGAGAGAGAGAGATGCCATGCTATCCAGAGACCAGACCACCTGCTCTCCCTCCTTGCGCGTCATCCTGCCTGGGGTCACAGTGGACACACACAGCACCTCCACTTCAACTCCTTGGAATCTGACTGAAATGCATGTTCCCCTCATAATCCGCTAAGTATGTGTGCAATGTTTTCATTTACATGTGGTAGTGCGTAGCAAGCATTATGTATTCCTGTGTCTGTGTATGTGTGTGAAGAAGCTGATCTGGCTCCCCAGGGATGAGATGGTGGGATTCGGTGCTAGGTGTGTGTGATGTGCAGCACTGGGGCAGAGCAGGGCCGGTTGGTGCAGCTCCATCTGTGGCCCTTCTGTTCCTTCACTACCTGACCTTTGACTGTCTTTAGATGTTCATGACAAGGATATCTGAGCCACAGCCCTTTAGGGCTGCTAGTGCTGCAGACTTAGTATACACAGAGGTTAGCTTGGTAGTAGGAATGTGCATGATGTGGGTCCAGCATAAATCACACCTCCTGCCAAAGGTCAAATGACTGTTGGACTCAGGAGTCCATGTATGTGTGTGGATATTTTGTGGAGGCTTTGATTCACACTTGACACTGTGCTAATGAGAGAAAAAACTGTCACTTCACAGTGCTAATTTGGGTGTAATTCCCAAAGTCAGCCAATCCACTGAGGACAGGAGAAAGAGAAAATAAGCATCTGCTTCATTTCCCTAACTGGCCATAGCCAGACTCATTAACAAGAACTATGTTCATACAGAGAGACTCTATTGAAGCCAGGGTCCTCGATGAAACATGCACGGAGCCAGTTAATGAAGTAAAGCACGTAGCAGACTATAAAGTCTGCATCACAGCTCACCTCTATTTGAGGAGTCCATTGGTGGCAGATTAGTGACAACCAATGACATTAACTTGAAGGAACCCTTCATAAGATCAAAGGGACTGATTTTCCAGACATTGCAGCTGATGTGTGTTTCCAATGAGTATGAACATCCTTCACTAAATTCTGTGGTGATGATGGTGAGCTGCAAGGCTGGCTTAAACAAAGCTGCCAATCAGGCTGTTGAGCTGCCTGGAAACATTTCTGGGTCCTG
>NW_024040152.1:3533000-3545500 GCF_014851395.1 Micropterus salmoides | reverse complement strand
ATGTATGTATGTATGTATGTGTATATATATATATATATATATATATATATATTAATTAAAATCCAACTTATCAGAGAAAATGGACACTTGAACATTCATTAGCATGATAAGAACTACCTTAATTGACAGAAGCCATCCCATCCACTAACACGGAGGAAGTGGGGTTTATCATAACATACTGCAGCCAGGTGGTTGAAATGTATTGTCTTCAATTTTAGGGAGCTATCATGTCGTCCATCTTTATATACATATCTATGGTGAAAAGTTACAAAGCATGGGTTTTGAATTGTAGCATTGGTAGTGGCTAGAGCACTGCTGCTCAGCTTAATTAGCTGATTAAGGAACAGCTAAACAGGTGAGGAGACCAATTGCCTCTTGCACTGACAGCACACAGTTATCTGCTATGCCTGGAGAGTGAGGCACGGGATTTCTGTGGGAGACTAACAGACTTTGTTTTTGTGTATATTGTGGCTGCAGCTAGGTAAGGTCCAGTTTTACAATAGTTTAAAGCTAAGTGTTGTTTTGGGGGTTGGTAATTGGTGTGTGGGAGTTGCAGCTGTTGAACACACAAGAATTGTGGCTATATTATGGAGTGCTTGCATTTGGTTTAATAAGAGTCTTAATTTCATTATGTACTTTGTATTTATCTGCTGCAGACACCTGTTTAGTATGGTGGCGTATTAGGGCCATTGTAGGTAAATAAATAAATAAATTAGTGAGCCATGGAGGCGGGTAATATTCCAAGGTTTAATAATTTTATCAGCGTAGAAATACAACAGTTGCAGCAATTTACCTAGTTTATTGTTAATGCAGGGAAAGGGATTTGTTTTTTGTATTAATTCTGTATTTCACATAACCATACACACCCACAAGTGTACAGGAACACTTTTTTGGATTAAGCAGATTCATCACTGGAGTTTAAGCCAGGTCCATGTGCATTTGTACCGAAGCCCCACAACGATCACAATCTCATTGACCAGCTATCTCAGTCAAGATTTTAAAGCCCACATAACAGCACGACAGGAAGCCTTCTTGATATTTCTATGTGTCAAAAATGAATCCTATCATAGATATCATTAACAATCTTATATTTGCCATTTCTTCATGGATCCTACCAATACACTGTCCATCTTACTGGTAATTCAAACCCATGAGAGGGGATCCATCCATCCATCGTCAACCGCTTATCCTGCGTACAGGGTCGTAGCAGGTTTGGTCCTTTTTAATTGATTGTTGTACGCTTGGCAGGTAGTGCACAGGAAACTGGGCCATGATCAAGGGACCTATAACTGCTCATTACATACTGTAATAGCATAAGATGTCCACAGGGAAAGTCATAAACCATCTCCTCATTATTACTCCTGCACTCCTTTGCTTGAATGGTGGAGTCCACAGCTGAGTAAATGCATGAAAAGCCCATGAGATCAGACTGCCTGCCCTGTTCTCAGTTGTCCTTGGGTAAACCTCCAGTGTGTTGGGGGATATATGGCTATATATGATGTAAGCTATTAGAAATGAAGAGTCCTTGAGAGAGTTTGAGGCTTTATTTGAACAACTTGTCATGTTTGCTTAGTTCAAAAGGCAAACACATCCATGTGTGAAATAAACCAGCACTAAGAATTAAAACACCACAAAAGGATGTCAGTTACAATAGCCTTAACATTCAAGTCAAGGTAATGACATTTACCAACTGTGCTCCAGATATTTTAATTTTAATTTTTGTAATTGAATGTATAGGCTACAGTGTGTTGTGTATAAACATCAGCAGTAGCTAATTTGCACTCTATCCAGAGATGATGTTGCATAGACCTGACTGTTGTCTACATCACTGAGGATTTGTGAACAGAAGACAGGCAAGTCATTTCTGTATATGTTTCTATTCTTCCATTCTTATGTTTTCAAAAGTGTGAGAACAACAAGCAGCAACATATGGGAAATGCAGAAAAATGCACACTGCTTGTGTATGATCATTTTTACATAGTGACTGAGAGAGTTTCAAGATGCTTAAAGGCTTCATTAAAAAAAAAAAGTATTAAAAAAGACATGATATTGAGCTATTACAGGTGCATCTCAAAAATTTTTAAAAATGTTTTCAAATATTTGGAGCTGCACCTGCACACTCTTGAAAATGAAAATATTTTATTTTGGATTTGAAACCAAATGGCAAAGTTTGATAAATTCCCAGACTTACAGGTGCAGCTCAAAAATTTTATATATATATTAAAAAAAAAAAACACTTGAGATGCGCCTGTACTGAAACACTTCTGTGTACAATGCAGGTCCTGGTACAAGTTCTTGAGACATATACAATAAACAATTTATGGGTTGAAGAACAGTGAGCTGAATTTTGATTGGAGGGCCTTTTCCAAATGGTGTTTCCCACACCTATGTGGGGTTTCGCACATTGTTGGAATCAAGGACACTTCAGTTGTCAAGTTTATTTTCATCACTGTTAGTGTCTCAAAGGTTTTCACAGGTTGCCATTGAACATAGAAACAAAATCATGTCCCCTTCACTAGGGTAGTAAACACATCTGAAATAACCTGAAGACACATTGGGCCTGACACCAAAATAAGAGAAACCATTTTACATTATAATATTCTGTAGTAACAAAGAAGAACAAACAGTAAATAGTCAGTCTCTAATGAGGTCACCGCACAACATTGTCCTAAACATCACCAGCATAATGATGCACAGTCTGGCAGGAGAAAGAAACTTTTGTTCATGTCAGTAAGGACAACACCTGCAACCACTGCCAGGAAGAGCACTATGTCGTTGAAGGGCTTCAGCTGGCGGCAGTGACCAAAGAGTCAATGGCAGCATCTGCATCCACTGCCAAGCAGCAGCCCTAGTGTCTGACATCTGGGAGAGAGGAAAAATAGACAGTGCAGGCAGACACGTTCCCCCCTCCACACACTCACAGACTGCAGACCGTCAGTGAAAAATATAGCAGCAGAGAAACAGTTGCTTTCTTTTTGAATTATGGCCCCTCTAATCCTGAGGCCCCTCTGCTGCCCAAGGAGTCTGAGGTGAAGCAGATTTAACCTAATGTTTAGTTTATTTTCACTTCTTATTTGGAGCATGGGTGCTCTTCACTGCACTGAAATGAGTAGAAATCATTAGTTACATCGACCTTTCAGTGTCTGCCAGCACATGTTGTGCATCACTGCAGGAAGCTTTGGAGGCAGTGGACTGAGTCATGGCTAGACCGGACTGCGTGTCTGCCAGTCTGTATATCTAGCAGACAGTTATATTGACTTTCATTCATAGGACATATCTCGTCGTTTGCTCAGGGTAAATGTTAGAGCTATGCCTATGCTTGACTGATGTTGTAGATGTCCCTCAACCTAAAGTAAATATTCCCCTCATGAGCAACCCTGGCTAGGCAGCTACTGGCTGTCAACGGGACATTCACATCTCTATTACAACTGGCAGGGCACGACACAACTCAGCCCAGATAGCCTGACTGCTATTTACACCTACTCACATTCCAGAAGCTGCATTTCTGACAGCTAGGCCTGTTCCACCTCCAGCTTCATCCATTTCTTGGGGAAAATATGTGTACAGACTTGCAGTGTGTATCATCATGTCTAGTCAATACAGTTAATTATGTCCATCATATTTTTTATAACCTCACCCTTATTTTCACAGTTCTTGCCATCATTTCTAGCCTGTCAAAGCCAGCCCACACTTCTTTCTCTGCCACTGAGGTCTGGCAAGGGCATGGGTAAATTAGCTTGAGACGGATTTCATTTCAAAGGGGTAGTATAACAGGTGAATGATATTTGTCGCTGTCACAGAGACATCAGTTCAAACCATTCCCACATTTCTTTGGGTGGAATAGGCTTTCATTAATCCTTGTATACAATGTTCAAACTGGAAATATGTGATTTGATGTTCTGGCATCATTGTCAAATTACTCCTCAAATGTCCACCAAACTGTATGGATATGAGAGAGGGAACGGGCTATTCAGCTGCAGAATCATATTTCATTTTACATCTACAAAGTTTTCAATAGATGTAAATGGAGTTCCAAGGAGGCGGTGAGATGTCCCACTGTCTAAATCCACAAGAGATATCTTTCTAAACTACATTAATCCTTTAGTGGATGTTTTCAAGGCTTACATCTTGTAGGGCAAACTGGTCTCACAAGATGTGGTCTGGCTTTGTAATTGGCCACAACATTCATGCTTAAGATAACATTTTCCTCGGCAGCTTAACCACTAAAATATGCAAAGACACTTGTAGACACAGCTTTACAAGTGAGTGGACAAAGCACCATAAATTGCAGATTCTGTATGTAAAACTCATCTGCATACGGGGTTGCACTGTGTATCTATTTCAAAGCTGTGTTCCTATATTTAACACATAACATATGCGTTTAAATGATTAATTGATGAAACAAAAGATTGTGTGTAGTGCTTCGATGTGAGGCGCCAAACAGCTTTGGTTCGCTATTAATATTGGCCACTAATGGAATATGTAAAATATTCTAGACTTAATTTAGTTTCTTTAAGCAAAGACCTATAAAAACCCTGTTTAATGGCTTGACCTGTTTTTTTTTTTTTCAGCGATGACAGGGCATGAGTCTTTGTACTTGTTACATGTTTAAACACCTTAGGCAAGTGAGAAATTCGGTAAAATGCAATTTCTTTCTTACAGTGGTCATTTAAATTTCAATAATCATGTAGATTGTTCAGTAATTTCGCAAAAGAGTTCAACTCCTATAATTCAATAAACACTCTCTGCATCACAGAAGGCTTTCATTCACCCTTGATTGAATATGCAATTACAACACACTGTATGCATGTCTCCGCACACACTGCATCCTATATATGAAATGGATAAAGAGCTGTTGCTGTCCATAATGCTTATGACATCTTAATTTGCAGCATCCGCACTGGTCACAGCCGTATGTGTGTATGACAAACTCCCCACGTAACCATAGTCTACAGGTTCTAATGGGTGTTGACTATTTTTCATTCTGCAGCTGGTCTCACTGCAGTTCTTGGAGTGTTGGTTTCCCATGTGCACACTCCCGGGTCAGGCCCTGACCCTGTCAACCTGAAAGATTAAACAGAGGGGGACTAGTGGTTTGGCAACAACGGGAGTACTCTTTTAATGTGTAAGTGTGTATGTGTCTGTGTGTGTACATATGCATATGTCAGCAATTTTGTATCGTGTGCCTGTATGTTATTGCATGTCTGTGACATATGCATTCAAAAACAATGGCTAGACACAATAACGGGGACATCTTTACAGTAACAGCAATGATAGAGAAATATTGATTCCTGTCAGTCATCATCTGTAAGGCAGAGGGGTTGACGCTTAAAAACAAACAATGAATGCTTCTCCAAATATGTGATTTGTTGCAATGCTGTAGAATACACCATACTGGAAAGGCATCCCTGTTATTATGCCTACCCTCTGCAGGGGTAAACAAAGTGACAAACAATATATACAGCTCCCCTCCCACTTACCTGCCTGAATATATAGGACAACTCAATTTGAATTCACTTGAAAAATGAATGACACACTGTTTGCTTGTCTCCACTCAGCTTTTCATTCAGCACCTTAAGAGAGCAGGAGGTGAACTGTGTCCTATTACAATGAGAGTATAGCAATAGACAGGGACAACCCTCTTTTATAACCCTTAATCTCCAAGACGTCCTATGATTTGTGACCTTTTGAATCATGGGGCAGGTTCTTTGTGTCCTTGTAGGAGTATTGCAGCACCCATCCTTCTATCCAGTGGCTAATGCCCTTTCCTCATCTTTTACTCCTTTACTGCTTGGTTCTATCACATCATGTTCTCGGCTTCTTAAAAGATCACATTACACCTGGATTGCACTATAGTTTGGTTTTACTTTGTCTTTATCTCTATGCGAGAATATTTTGGTCAACACTTTTTTAAAATGGTGTTGTGTCAAATCATTCAGTGATAACAATAATTTAACAACAGAGGCATTGATTGGATTGCAGTCACTCCCCTGTCAGTGACTTTTTTACAAGGCTATCTATATAAAGACTTACTTAATCTGATCGCTTCATGTGGATTACAAGTGGATTTTTGTTCCTCCCTGAGCCCCCATATTCATGTTTTATTAATGTCATATGCTGTTGAACTGGGCTCTCCTAACTGACTTACCAAGTCATCCCTTTCTTGTCACAAATCAAATTAGCCCAGGCTGTGATTAATCATCAGGCGGAGCAACCAGTGAAAGGGGGCTGGCACCTTATTAATTTCCTTAATTACATCTTGTATTAGGTTTCAGAATCATCCCATCTAATTATGCCGCCTTTGACTCTCAACTCTTTCACCCTGGCTACACAAATTATTTGTGCAACCAGGGGTATTTAAATGGAATTCATTAAATATAGGCGCACACGATTAATGTAATAAAGGGGGCTCTCATATAGCCGGGCCGATATCAATATATTGCTATTTAGCATGCAGTAAAACAAATATGAACATAGAACTGTGCTTCCGAGTAACAAAAAATTCTGAATCAGCGAAATGATCAACACATTTCATATGAGCTTATGGATAGGCTCGCAGAGCTTTGCTGCCACTGTCATTATTTGTGTTTAGAAAGCAAGTCTGGAGGTGCTGAAATGAAAAAGAGAGATTATGTGGCTGAGTGCACACACCCTGCCTATGAATCATAGGAGAAGGACTGTGCTGTTTAATCGATGACACAGTCCAGGCATTCATTTGCTAAGTTGTTCATTTGGGGAGTGAGTTTAAATAGTTTTGCTCTGAGCAGTTCAGGAAAATGCACTGCCAGTGTTATATGAAATGAGAGCGGTGGCAGGGGACATCCCCAAACCGGTCTGCAGTCTACTGTATCTGGGGATCACAGTTTTACTCTAGCTGAACCCTCCACGTTAAAGCTTTGCTATTCTGAAAACTGTGAACATGTACACAGAACTACTTTCATAGGTACTAGATGGCTTCAGTGAAGCATAGCTGTTGCTGCTGTAAGTGCATTTTACATTATTATGAGGCACATTCTAATAGGCAATCAGTAGCTTTGATGCCAGGAGTCATTTGAGGAAGCAGCTCAATATATAATTGGTCATCAGAGTTGGAAGGTGCACCTGAGTGACCATCACTAGGCCATGTGGAACATTATGTTACTTTTGTGGCACTTTCAAGAACATAAAGGCAAATTATAGAAGTGTATAACAGTGTGTTTGACTCAGGAATACATCATCATGGATGTGTGAGGCTTTTGATGACTTTGCAAAACAACATCTGGAGCATTGGACACAATACTGAACTCAAAGAGTGTGCTTCTGCTTTTGATAAATCATTCTTGTTTGGTATAACATTCTTAAATGAATGTTGACTTTTGCCATTGAAAAATGAGACCATAAAGTGATATTTTCCCGCAATTGTGTATTCCTACTGCCTCTTGATGAACATATGTTGAGGGGAAAAATAACCTCACCTTTATATTTTAGTGGCTCTATTGAGTGTGTCTGTTTGCATTATAACAGCTTCGTGTCACTTACAGGTGTAATGTATACACAGGTCTGTTTGTCTTCTGTCTGCTAAGGAGGGTAGGATACTGTTGGAAGCTAACATTGTGACAAACTAACAGACAAGCTAATGCAGAAATATATTTGTGCTACACAAGTCACTTGGTTGCTAAAGTCACCAATTTTCTATCCCTAATAGTAGTTGTGCAGAACTACAGTACATTTGAAAAGCTGTTCAAGTATAGGAACGTCTGATGTAAAGTTGGGACACTGGATATTCTGTTGTTTGACTGTGAGTGTAACTAGCTGTGAATTTGAAAGTGGTACAAGTTTACTTGCAATTTGAAACTATATTATATAATAATGAGACTCTATCCAGAGCTATCCAGAAGGCTGTCAACTTTTTCTCCCTAATAGATCCACGAGGGACAAAGGGTGAACAGGGCACTCTTTGTTAAGCATTCTGGATGTTTCACATTGATTCTTATGCATGCATGTGCTTATAACTACTATTGTTTAGGCTCCATTGCCATTTTAAATTGGCGTGCCAGATTTTTTCTGTTTTTCATGTAGGATGTCAAAACTATGACCATAACAGCATATTAATGATGCAATCTTTTAAAGATAATCTAAATCAACATTGTCTTTTTCATTTCAAGTGGAACCAGATGCTCTTGTATGGACCCCTATTCATAAGCTGTTGCTTCTTGGGAGTCCATTTTTCATAATAGAATACACTTGTTATTCCTGATCAGTGGTTGGGCAGGCTATTTTGAACTGTGGTGTACTATAGTAGTAGCTGCAGCCTTGAATAGTGATGTGTTTGTACTACATAATTCATACTGCTTCTAAAATGTAGATGAGTAACTGAGTAATTACTTTTAATTGCTTCTCACCCTTGGCAAGATATGGACTGAAATGGTAGTGATGCCATCGAGCTGGTGTGTAGCCAAAGATTTTTTTCTCCCCATTCTCTAGTGACTTGTGTTGACACGGGCTATAAGTTCCCGCGAATGTATCCAGCACCAGTTGACATGCTGCATCTTATTTGCTTGTAACTCGAGTGACTTGAATTGTGATGTTAATCATATTACTATATTTAGTGTGGGAAATGTGTTATAGTTCTTGGCTGCTGGAAAAAAAAAAAGTAATATTTTTTGTAACTTGTTACTTCTGTAATATGCTGCCCCAAATAACTGCTTCTGATGTAGCATTAATTGCAATGTGTGATATTGTGGAAATATGTTAAAAATAAAAGGAAAAAATAAATATGTTCTGCGTGGGTTTTCCCCAGGTGCTCTGGTTTCTGGCCCAGTTTCCCCCTTGTTGATGATGTCAGCGCATGGCCAAAGCATGTTCAGATCAAGTTTGGATCATGCTCTACACTTGGCTTTACATGATATATTAGTTTATTTCTCTGTCTTGAAAAATATATAATATATAAAAGTGTACTGTTCTAAACAAAACAACACAGCTAATTTGCAGTCCTTTGGAAAGCATTGTGATGCATAGCAGCTGGTTTCAACACAGCCATGTGTTACAGAGTGACTTTTTGTATCGTCTGTATGACTGGTTGCACTCATCAATGTGGCCTGACAAAAAAAAAAGCATTGTGCTGATGGCTCAGAGAGTAGTATCTCACTTCCAATGTGGATCAATGGCCATCGCCTTGAGACACAGACACTATTCTATTTGGGATGATAGCTTGGGGGAAAACAAGGGGGGAAGGTAATACAAAATAGAAATACCCTGGACAGTCATACCCAGTCACTGTCGTGGGAATAACATCTAAATTGATTTCTGCACCATGCTCATGTTAACATTTCATTCTAGCAGCAAGGTTTGCTATACTGGCTACTTAGATAAAGGATGGTGTTCTGGCCTTTTCCGTGCTTGGGTGTGTCTGTATGTGTGTGTAGGTCGCTAAGTTATGGTGATTTAAAACACCGTAGGCAGCTGTGAGTTATATGCATCTAGGGCCTTGATAGCACATTATGGTAATTCACACAAAATTCTGGTTTGATAGCCTTAACAAGACTTGCAAAATGACTGCAAGTCACATACAATTGTCGCCATAGCATGTACAAGAAATGTCTGCTTGTGTTCTTGGCACTGTATGTAATGCAACCATGGCACTTAGATTTCACCTGCCTAAGTGAAATGATGGTGTTGAATCTAAATGAGGCATGCCTGCCTCACCAGGGTGGCTCTGTCTCCTAGTCCAAAGACTGTGTCCTTTACATGCCCTGCTTGTCCTTGTGCCTCTCATTTGCATACAAGAGAACGAAGCAGCTCATTGGCTGAGGGTGGAATTGGGAAAAAGCGGTTCCATCCTGCAGCCATTAGACAATCCCCTTTACCATTAACCCAGAGTAAAGACTCTGCTGAGAGCTGATTCTAACTCTGCATCAGTGTGTTAATATGCCAGTTAATGAATTTATAAATATGTAAAAAATAAAAAACACTGATTTTTCAGAATAAAAGGAGTGCTCCATTGCTATGTTTATTGCTCTGCCATTATAAATAATCAATGCTGATGTATCCGAATCCTCTCAGGTGGTATCTGATATGAGAGAGAAAACCAACAACATGATAAATGTCACAATATTCCAATTTTACACAGAGTTGTCTCAAAACAGTGTCAGTTTTTTTGTTCTATATTTCTTTTGTATTTTATTCACTTTTTTGGGTGGGATTGTAGTGTTTTAACAACAAAACTCTATAGGTTTTCAGGAATTATTGTGGCTATGGTTTCATGCTTGCTGTTTGTGATTCAGTTTCAAAGGCACGAGAATGAAAAGGACTTTTAGTGAGAAGTCCTTGAGGGGTGGGGAGTATAATGTAGGCGAGACAGAGCTGGGTAATGAGTGAACACACACATTCATCTTAAAAGTTTTTGTGTGAAAAAGGTGAGAGTGTAAATCCATTACATTTTCCCTTTGTAGAATTAAGTGAGCTCGATAGTGTTTTTTCCTTTCCTATTTAAGTAGGTCAGAACTTCTTGGTATGGTTAGTCACATGAGAGTCATCAGTCACATGAAATAAAATGTTGGTATACTGCAGCAAAACCTGTTACAATGTAAAGACTGTGAAACAACTTCAGGGTGTTCTTAAACAGTATTATTGGTTAAAACTGTACTCGGAGGCAGCCTCAGCTACGTTTCACCTGTTTCAATTGAAATGAGCTCCGCCCTCCAAAGGGCACCGACTGATGTGCAAGAATTAAATAATTTCCCCACTTAAATTCACTCACTCAATAGCAACACGGGAAGAAGAGGTGCTGCAACCCCCTCAGCACCTCTAAAACTAAGCATTATAAAAACCATCAATTAATAATAAAAGAGTGAGAGAGAAGGGGCGTGCAAATATGGACAGAAGTGTGGATGTAAAAACTTTCTTTGATCACAAACTAATGTTAGTCTTTATTAGTGAGGTATATTAACTACACCGCAGATGGAGTCTCTGTTAACAGTGACAGACCTCTATGAAACGTCTGTATCCTCACTGTGCATTATTATAAATGGACGTGGGTCACATCTCTCTCTCTCGTCCAGGGCCTGTTTCTCCCTCTTCATCTCCCTGCAGTCCTTATGCATTCGTTCCTGTTGTTGACTGTGTAGTTGCTGTGGCTGCTTTGAAAAACAGTATGTTGGTGCTTAAGTCTGCTGTCTGCTGTGTGTAACATGTTCTCAAAATGATAAAAATTGTTTTAATAACTATTTGATATGTTATCCTGTCCATTCAAATTAATAAGAAAACATTGAATATTGTGCACTATTTACTAAGACGTCATTCTGATTGACCTTCTCTCAGCACCCCAACTGTGACTGACTGCTGGTGTCCCTGTGTAGGGGAGACTGCCCTTACAAAACAAAACCTATAGTATTACTATAAAGAATTACTATAGAAATAACGCTAAAAATATTAATATTACTATAGTTTATTCTATATATTTTGGAATGCCCTATAGAAAAATACAATATTAATACTACTATTGGGCAAATTAGCTCTTGAAACTGGCCCTCAGATGCTTCAGGCCACCCCTGACTGCACTAATGTTTCAGAATATAGGCTATCGATTAAGAAACACAGGCCACTTATCAGAGAGTGAAAGAGAAGTGTTGAATGAGCCGGTGGACTGACAGCACAGTGCTTTGTCTCTGGCAGGCAGCCTAAAGGCCAGGATGCTGTTGTGAACTCTCAATACAAACTTGGACAGACAACAAGAAATTTCATCTGACGTCCACTAAAAAATGCCAAAGTACAATCTTTTCCTGGTTATTTAACATGACATATTTTAGTTTTTTTCACATACCTGTGCACATTACAAATCTAATAATATACCGATAGTAATTTTTTTTCCCAAATTGACATTTTTTATGCAGCAAGATGATATTTTAAACATTTAAAAAATATTAAATATTAATGATAAGTTGAAAGAACAATATTTAATTGATAAATAGACAAACGAACAAATAAATAAATACACCCAGTGACCATAAAAATAAAAGAAAACCCAATGATGTAATGCAGTGCAACATTTGGGGAAAAAAAAAACAAGCATGTATCTTGGTTTCAAGGTAAGTGGTTACTGTGTGTCCCGATCTTGTTGTGTGATGGCCATTCTGACAACAGCAGACTGATCACACCGTCTGTGGTGACCAGAGAGGCTTCTGCATCCCCTGTGTGCCACCATGAAAAGGTCATAAAAAAACAATATGAGAGTTTCAGTGCATTTCTGTAGACATCTACAGCACATTTCTATAATATGTGAGATGGATAGTTGGAGGGTGGAAAGACTAAATCTACGCGTTAAAAATATACACAGTGTGCTTGCGTATTCCGCTCAGGCTCGGAACAAAGAATTAGCTCCTTTTCTCCACCTGATCCCTCTCTTTTCCAAATCCAGCTCTCAGACATTTAATCTCTAGTGGCAAACAATTGAGAGCTGTGAAAAATGCTCTCTTTTTTAATGGGAAAATGTGAAGTTTGAAATATCCCAGGGAGGCTGGTCT
>NW_024040152.1:3436431-3532500 GCF_014851395.1 Micropterus salmoides | reverse complement strand
CTTTGAGCGATGTATGGTAGAAATGTCTTAATTTCGAGCCGTGCTCCACTCAGTATAATCTGTTTGGCAGGTGCAATGAGCTGTCAGACCATTTAATTAATCATATGGAACTGAATACCGAACTGATTTTCACGCTGCAAAGGTCATGTAGCTATTAAACAGGATACATGCTTCGGTGTATTTTAATATTCATAGTGGGCTTAACAGTAATAGAATATTCTGATATATGATATAAAGTGACCAGACGTCCGAGATCAAATAGGAACATAACACCCCGAAAAAGGGGAAATAACGGGGACATTTCCAGTTTGATCAAATCAAATTTTTTCTATTTTAAATTAATACTATTACTTCTATTCAGAGTTTTTTCTGTATTTAGCCAGGGACAGGCAACCAAAAACGGGGACTGTACCTGAAGCCAGGGACGCGTCTGGTCACCCTATGACATGTGATGTAGGCTATGATAGGTATTTTGCAAATCACACACTATAAATATGATAGAGAAGCAGAAACAGATAGTGAGAGTAAAGTCAGATATTTTAATAATTTGAACCAATACACAATATATGATTAAATTATATTAGACTACTTGAAGCTTTTTATATTTGTCCCTCTGTCACACATACACACACAGACACTGTACTACATTCTTCTGCATCCATCTCCTCCTCTATATTTCTGCTCTTCCAACAGTGGATTGTGATCCCTTCACCCTGCTCTGTGGAGGTTGTTGCTGATGTCACAATGTTTTGGAGGTTTTCTTCACAGCTCTCATCATATTTCTGTCATCATCTGCTGTTGTTTTCCTTGGCCGACCTGTTGGACGTCTGTTGCTCAGTACACCAGTAGTTTCTTTCTTTTTCAGGACGTTCCAAATTGTTGTGCTTGCTATGCCCAATGTTTGTCCAGTGACTCTGGTCGATTTTCCTTCTTTGCTCAGCTTGACAGTGGCTTGCTTTTCTCCCATAGACAGCTCTCTGGTCTTCCTGTTGGTTTATCCTCTTTAACAGGAAATGCAGTCTTTATAGGTTTGAACCAAGGATGAAAACTTCGACTAGTCATGCAGAGCTATTTAATGTTGGACAATCAACCTAAAAGGCAACACCTGGGCAACAAGAAACATCTGTCAGTCACATGTTCCAGTACTTTTGCTCACTTGAAAAATGGATGGGTTCAAACAAACGGTGATATGTCCTGAGTTGTTTCACACATCTAGATGGGAATACCAGGAAATGAGAGCTGAAATTCTGAACTCTTGTCTTATACTCATCTTTTGATCTTTAACCCAAATGTCTTCAGTGAACAACAAAAACAAAGGATTTTGCCTTACCGTTCCAATACTTTAGGAGGGGACTGTATATATTAGATATTTAACGGCAGCAGGCCAACTGATCTGCCACTTAACATCATAATGCGCAAAACCCAACACAAAGGTTGATCTACGGTATTAGCCTAATATCGGTTCACACACAGGATTATCGCTGTACAGATTATTTTCCTGGCTGATTCCAGTTACTGATTTTTTAAAAGGTCTGACCTGACGATTCTAATTTTGGCCATTCCAATTTTATTTCGAAGATCTATAATTGACAGCATAAACAAAACTTTTGTATCCATTTATTGGAAAAATCTATTTTTATTAGGATCCCGATAAGCACCAGTATAAATGTTAGCTATTCTGACTGGTCTCATTTGTATGGTCATAATGAAACATTGATTATAAAATAACATTAGCATTTTTACTGGAAGGAGTTGAAAATAAATTGCACACCATTTTAATTCTACTTAATTCTCCAATTTATTTTTGTGTTTAATCACAAACTATTTGATGCACACTTCAACACCTGTCTGTCTGACTTTATTTGTCAGCAGTTTTATTTAAAAGAACTCGCCTTTAGTTTTTCACCCGCGATTCCGTTTTAACAGCAGCAGATGAGCCGCGTGTGGAGGACGCTTTGTTAATTACGGATAGAGACCACCATGGTATGAATGGCATCATCACCAACAGCTGTGTTCACTGTTGCTTTACCTGCTCCCTGCTTTACAATATCCACAGCGTCTCTTTCAGTGTGTTTCTCTGCAGATGTAGTGAGCGTTGAGTCTTCTTCACTCTTGTGAATAACTTCCACACACCTAAGACATGTTTTAGCCTGTGTGTGTGTGGCTGTGACCACGGAAGCCATATAGGGGGAAAAGTTAGGACAATTCCAAAGGGCCCCTGACTGACAGGGCCCCAAAAAGTAATTATAAACTAATATCAAATTATATTATATTAAACATTATATAAACCATCATTGAGTATAAATATATATCAAATATAATAATAAAATGAATGACATAGGGCCCAAAATCAGTGGCCCTTGCCCACCTGTAACTGTCATTGGCTGTTAAAGTCTTTGCAGTGTTGATAACGCACAGCCTAAGCAGTCCTTCAGAATGCTCTGTATTACATGTACATGCATACTGTATGTATTAGTGAGAGGGACGGGGGAGTATCAGGGTGGGAGGGAAAATCACAGTGTAAAATAGACTACACCACTGGATTCTTCCCTAATTACTGATAGGTGCTGTCCTGTGCTGATGATGATCGTGTGTGTAACAGGTTAATGACACTCAAATGGAGCAAACACACTGAGGTAACAGCTGCTTCTTAAACATGTCACAGCGTAACATATTTATTCACTAGCTGCTTTAAGATAGAAACATATAAGGCAGATAGAGAACATCAAACCTGTCACCTCTACATGCACATACACCTCTACATTTGGCTCTATCAAAGTAAAAGAAATCCATATTTGATGTTATTAGCACTTTAGCGCCCCCTGTTGACACTGTAGTTTTCTAAAAACTGATCAGTAATCCAAAACTGTATTACATATATACACACACAAAGATCTGTCTTTTTTTGTGCTGGCTAAATCCAGCAAATTCTTAAGTAGAATTTTACACATTTTCTTTTTTACAAGCCAGCTGATGTTATTGTACGCGTCATTCATCTGTGCAGACTATCCAGTAATCTCTTCAGTTCTGATTACAGATCTTAAACAGATAAAGCTTTCTTCTCACAGATCCATCGATGTTTCTCATCACACTTCACAGCTTTCCATTTCTTGGAAGGTGTCCCTCTGATAGAAATCACACAATGAGCTTCACCAGAAGGTGCTTTTGTCCAGTAGCTGAGGAAAGAACGTGATGGTTAGATCCCAGCTGACACATTTTATTATTCATGGTGTTTAGAAAATCATCTTACTCTTGAGTCTTTAGAATAGTTCCATTGATCCACGTCCAATTTCCAGCTTCAGCTCTCTGGCCAATCCAGTAGTCATAACTGCCCCAGTTAAAGTTGACATATTTCTGATATTCACAGAAAGACAATATCAGTTTATCATGTTTAACCACTGTACTGACAAAACACTCTGTGGCTTTAACTGTTTCTGACTTCATGCAGCTTCTTTTCTAAACCCTCTAAGGTGATGACGCATAGATTAGATGCTTGCCTTTGGTGTGGGAGACCTGGGTTCAATTCCCAATGTGCGACATCCACCATTGTGTCCCTGAGCAAGACACTTAACCTCTAGTTGCTCCAGAGGCGTGCGACCTCTGACTTGCATAGCAATTGTAAGTTGCTTTGGATAAAAGTGTTAGCTAAATGTAAATATTCCACACATTGATCTCCATCCTTTTTTATCATATACACAGAATCTCTAGTGTTATCAAGTTTGTCTGAGGTTCTCCTGTGCAGGAATATCACATTATAGGTTTTGATTAATAGAGTTCACATTTATCATGCATGAAAATTTCAAGTACATCCAGTGTGTTAAGAAATACATACATTTTTATTTAGTGTTTTCATTTTTGTATAATATATCATTTTCAATTACAATTAATTAGATCATCTCAGGGGGAGAAATAACAGTTTAAACTTTTAAAAATCAAAAGAACAAGGTTTACAGTGTACCAATGTTATATTTCACAGAGAAGAGAATGGTTTTTAGTTCTGCTTTGAAGTTGTGACAGTTGTTGTTTGGTTCGTGGTGAATGCTGAGTTGATGGTAAGTTTTCTACTTTAGTGGTTTTAAGCAGTTCTCACACTGCTGCAGGTCACCTTTCATCAACCGACAGTCATTTTTATCATAATCAAATAGATTTGCCCGTTTTGTTTGTTTATTAACAGAGAGACAGTTGTCAAATATTTAAACTCTGTACTTAAACACACTGTGGCCTACAGACTCAGTGTGTTCAGACAGAAAATACATTTTCATTTCATATAGGCTGTCATAAAAATGTTCAGTGTTCTCATTACCTTCTCCTTTTGATCAAGTTTAACAACCAGATCTGAAATCTTTCCTCTGCAGTTTTCTCGAGCTTCTTCCCAGGTTTTCTGACCAGAAACACCAGGGTTATTAATCGCATAGCAGCTGGATTCTGAGAGTGTCCAACCATCCTGACAAGCGTTACACTGTCTGTCTGAAACAACAGAGACAAACCAATAAACAACATTACTGCATTGTGATATTGTTATTAATATTGTCGGTTATTTTTTTACTTCATTAACGGGGATCTGAACATACTTTGGTTTTCTTTTGGGCAGTAGGCATCAATGCTCCACTGAGCTCGACTGACGTTGAGCTCATTCCTCTTTGTCTTCAGCTCCTGGTTTTCTGCAGACAGCTTGGTGTTTTGTGATGTCAGGTTCTGGTTTTCTGCAGACAGCTTGGTGTTTTGTGATGTCACGTTCTGGTTTTCTGCAGACAGCTTGGTGTTTTGTGATGTCAGGTTCTGGTTTTCTGCAGACAGCTTGGTGTTTTGTGATGTCAGGTTCTGGTTTTCTGCAGACAGGTTTGTGATGTTACTTTTTAAGACAGTATAGGCTTGTGTCAGGTTCTCCAACTGGACTGTCAGATTGTTGTGTTCCCTCCTCAAGTTTTCATTTTCTGAGCTGAGTTTGTTGTTCTGGTTTGTCAGGTTTCCATTGAGAGCCAGTAGAATCGTTTGGTTTTCTTTCAGCTGATTCTGCTCACTTTCATGGATAAATGTAACAACTGCAAATAGGAAATAAGCTTCTTGAGTGATAATAATGATGCAATTTTGTCTTTGTCACTTTCCCATTTTTGGAAGCTTTGTGTTACTTCAGGTTATTTAGACTTACGGAAGCTGTAGGTTCTTATCATGTTTCTTAAATTTATGAGATCAACAAATCCTCTGAAAAGACTAAATGTTTTCTGACTTCCTGAGCCCTTTGGTTCCTACTGACCCCTTAAATATTTGACATTGCCTAAAACAGCTGGGCACTGTAATTTTTCTCAGCTGCAATTGTGCACTAGCAGGCCTTTATGGTCTGCGTCTGTGGGACAGTGGCTGTGTTCATTGTTGTGAAGGAACATGTCACCCAGTGCAACACTGTGACTCGCTGAAGTGTTAATAGTTAATAGTTTATAGACAATTGTGGGTCTCTATGGCACAGCCAGATAAGATCTATCAGGCTTTGATACACAGATATATTTGTTTGTAGGATCAATTCAGTGTTTGTTTGGGGCTGATCATGGAATATGTTGACAGCAATTCATTTGACTAATTGTTTAATTCCTTTTATGCATATGTAACAGAGTTAAAAATGCACTTTAATAATTCTTATTTCCAAATGTGCATCTGTGGATTTTTTTAATGATTTTATTGAATATTTGTGAATTTTATCTCATTGAGTTATTTTTATTTATATTTATTTTTGCTATTTTTTCCTGTGGAAATGTCCATAGCTGCACACTACCCCTTTTGTACCTCCTGAGCTTCCGTAGTGCTCGTCTCCCTCAGTTGCGTCTTGCACCGCTGAGGGAAAGTTGTGTGGAAAAGTGCTGCTGGGTTTATGTATTGTTTTCTTTGGAAATTGAACCATTTACGTTAAAACTTTAAACACAAATTGTGCAATTTCAATATGGTTATGTCACGTAGCAGTTTTGTATTAGTGTGACCGTTAAAATACGTTTTATCAGTGTTTTCATTTTAACTTTCTAGCGCCAGTTTTACCACGGCAGGCGGGCCGTGTCATGTTACCTATGTAACCTGTCAGAGTTTTCAGCGTCTTGTCACTTGAGTAAATGCTGTATTTTTGTATGTTTAGGAAGCAGAGGTAATGTAAGAGGAGGCCAGGGGGCAATTGATGTGTGCATTGTGTTCTGCAGATGTGCGAGCCAATAAATTGTGGAAAAGAAGTGATCTGAAGAGTCATCCTTCACACACCCGACCACACCCGTTACACATACATGTCTGTTTTCCACTAATGCTGTCACCAGTCTTCCTCTGCTGTGTTGTGGCTTCTGGTTGTATATGAAAGATATATTCAATCAACTCAACTTGTTTTTCAAATTTGTCTATGATGCAGACAAACCCAAGAGTTGGCGGCTTGATGCTTTCTGAGATGCTGCACTGTACAAATAAAGTAAATGGTTTGCACATTGTTAAAAATATAAATCACATAAACAAGAACAGTCGTATTACTTACTGTCTATTGTCTACATTGTGTCGAGAAATGAACTTTGTTCGTAACAGATTTAGACTAGAGGCAGAAATCTATAGGTAAAACAACCTGTAATAGATCCTCTGGTTATGGTTATAGTAATGTTACAGAGGAAAACTGGTGCTGTTATTCTTCGAGGTGTGTCTCATGTCTGAGTCTGAGGTACTGCATAGACTACCTGTTTTGTATACTTACTGTAGACACAGACTGCTATGATGCCCAACAGCAAAATGACACAAAGAATCCCCAAACAACAAGCCACCTGCTGATAGCAGCGACCTCTGCTGTTTTGTTTTCTTGTCTGGCAAAAGTCCTGCTGAGAACAAACAACACATATAAGTATATGGCTACAGCAGTCTGAGTTAACCAAATCAAGAGGGTATTTTTTCAGTAGTCGAAGTTACAGTATTTCTACACCAAACTCTTAAACTTTGGTGTAAAAAGACTTAAAAAGTCAGTAAGTAAAAGACAGTAAAGATACCCACTTGATTTGACTAACTCAGACTGCTAAAAGCTTCAGATGAACTTTGGAACACATTTCTATACAGAACAAAGACTTTACATTTTGTCTCCCATCTCTTACAGTCGAAGCACATTACAAAGGAAATTATTACAGGCAGCAAAACATGTTTCAGTATTCACATGGGCACCTTGTTTAATGATGGACTTTAAAATGTGTGAACCTGTTCTTTAAGAAAAGTGCTTTTTGTCATTGTGCTAAAAGTAGCATTAGAAGCAGTAATAGAAGAATTGGTGGCAGTTGTAACAGCAGAATTTCTGTAGTTTTAGTGGCTGTAAAATAAATGTTGCAGTTGAAGCACTTGTCAAACACTTGGCAAAATACAAATCAGAAATTCTCTAAATATAAATTCCCTACTATGGCTTAAACTCCAAAAACAATGGATCCTACACTTCCCATAATTCAAGGTGATTTTATCTTTTCACTAGAGCTTCCCTGCCTGTGAAACAGCAACATCTTTTTGAACTCCACACCCCCAGTTTGTAAGTCTTTGTTAAAATTAGCAGTCTCTAAGTTAAACTGAAGGCATCATCAGGTTATTAACAAAGCTCCTACTGTTTTCACAGGCTGAGCAGTACTCCTCATGACCCCCCTATTAGTTCCCTTTTAATGGTTGTAATAACGGTAAATGTGAGGTAGTATTTGTAGCAGTAATAGTAGTATTAATAGATATACTCTACTGAATGCTGTGTACATTTTTCTTTACAACTTACTGTTTGTGTCAGCAGTCTTTTCGGTTGTTTTGCTTCGCACCTTCACATCACTGTACACAGTTTCCTCCTCATTATTAGCTGAAAGGTTGAAGAACACAATCTTGTGGTTAATTTCTGTATAGTGTCTAAATTGTAAAGGCTTTTGGAGGCTTATTTTAACATTTGAATTTATTGCTATTGTCCCAGTATCTTCTGTTAGAATGAGAAATAATTCAGTGTTTTCCCAGAACTGTATTCTGTGTAGACCTTCACAGGGCAGCTAAAACCCAAATTAACCAACTCTCACATTTAGCGGATCATGAAAGGGGAAACTCTGCATTTTATGGGAAACATTTTTAAAATAACCAGTTCATTACGAATGCTTCTGCCTGGTTTTAGACAGCTGTGGTCAGTGGAATCTCCAGTGTGGGTTACACAAATGGGCACTATCAAACAAAAGCAAACTAAAACCCATCCGTTTACATCCAATATCTTCAATATGTATATGACAATAGATGTTTTGGAGTAGCAGATTACAGCAACTGAGGTTAGGGCCAATCCACTGGATTACAGTTAGTAAAAGATTCAAATTTTAAAGTAAATATTAATTCAGAAGACACAATCATTCTAAACAGTTTAACATTTACAGAGAACAGTTCACCACAATCAGTAGCGGCCTGGCCATCTGGAGAACCGTGACAGTGGGCCGCCTTCCTCAGCTTAAATTTTTGTACTAATAACGAAAAAGGTGGCAGAAGGTTGAGCAACACGGGCCAAACCCCCCACTCTTCTTGCCTGTTGGTCTATTCCATATGAACGTCAATGCAGCCCTTAGCCCCACCCCATCCATCCACCTCACTCACACCACAGTGACTCTGACAGCTGGAAAACAAGCTACAACTGAAAATGGAAAAACAGAGTTTAACTGAAATGCAAGTAAATGTACAAAAGTAACTGACTAGTTCTGTAGTAGTAGGTCCACAGACGCTAAGACCGGGAAGAGGAAGATGCCACAACCCGGTTCATGGGTGAAAGATTAAACAGAGAGGACATCGAAGCCACAGATAGTGTCATGGGGGGGGTGGCTGCGTGAAGACTGAGGTGCAGACTAAAAGGCGAGGATGCAGTTCAAAAAGATATATTAACTCAAAAAACCAAACTGAAACAAGCTTATGTGGAAGCACAAGGTAAAGTCCAAACTGAGGTAAATCCAACAAACACAAGGTAATCCAAAGATCCAGGGAACATTGACAACAGAGGATGTGACAAAGACTGAACAAAACTAAGGGCTTAAATACACAGGCAAATGAGCAAGGAGGGAAGCACAGCTGAAACACATCAGGTACTCAAACAACAGGAAGCAAAGCTAGACAAGGACACATGAGTACTGAATACTACAAAGTAAAACAGAAGTAAAGTACACGGGAACACACTAGAACTGAGGCAAAGAACTAAAATGCAGGACTAAGACCTAAGATAAGAGACAAGACAGATACGAAGTAAACTTAAACATGCAAATGAGTAAAATAATAAACAAGGCTACACAGAGAAACACAGAACCACAAACAGACTTAAACAGGATCAACAAAACAAAGAGCAAACATGGGCAAAACAGTAGAACACAAGACATAGAACCAAAACAATACCAGAATCCTTAACTCATAACAGATGGTGCAGCTGAACAGTACAGTGTTCCCATACACTGATTTATTTGGGGTGGCCTGCGACAATATCAACGCTGACCGCCACATATTTATTTTCAATTGTTTTTACTAGGCCTATTAAAAATCTTTACAGAGCTGCGCGCATGTATTTGCTTATCTCTGTTCACTGCACAAATCTCTCCAACACAACGCTGTCAATGCTGGAGACTCACCACTTTTCAACACAAAGCGACAGACGTTTGCAGGCACGCAGTAACATCACAGTTAATATCGTGGGACATTTATGCAGCAAAACAAACAAAAATAGTTTAAAACTAGACAGGTCAGAAACTCTGCAGAGGAAACAGAATTCCCCTTTTAGCGTCTGAAATGTTTGCTCTGATGGAGCTCAGGATTGATCAGGAGGACGGCTGCTTTACTCCAGACTGTGTCTCTGTATGAACCTGGACTGTGTACGAGACCTTTTGGATGTGTTGAAAAACACAGCATATTATTTAACATTAGATCCTGATGATCCTGTCAGCTTGTCGGGAGATTTAAATATGAAGTTATGCTGCTGTGGCTCGTGCGTAAATGCGCACGGCGTCTCTCTTCATGGGGAGACGCTTCACCCCGTTTCACACAACCTGAAATTTGCTAAACGTATTTATTGCGCGCACAATGTTGTCATGTGTTTCCCCAGGTCTGGACACTAACCATCGATGGGGGAACAGTTTTTCAACTTGAGGGTTGCAATAGTGTCATTTCCACTGGGAACATGCAAGCATTTGCTAAAAGTTCTCTGAAAATTAGCTTGCAACAACAAATGTTAGGCTAAATAACTAACAAATTCTATGAGAACTACTTGCACAATAGAAAAGCATGAAATGCAATGTAAATATAGAAGAAACAGATCTGCCTTGTCCAACAAAAGTAACTTAGGTTAAAAAAACAAGCAACTGATTACTGCATTATATTCAACAATATTTTTATATTCTGATTTGTAACCGGCCACATGTATTTTTTTTCCTTCATATAAATAAATACATTTTCCCATTAATGGTGCAGAAAATGTCTCCAGAATGCAGGAAATTAAGAGTTTAATGGTCAAAATTTTCTGGGGAGGATCTCCAGACCCCCCAATCAAATACCCTATTTCATCAATGAATATTTTTTCAAAATAGCATTGGAGTATCTTGTTGTCTTCATGTTTTGTCACACAACTAATATGAGGCCTTAAATGTTCCCACCACTTCAGCTGCGTCCACATGGTCCTAAAGCCTTTATTTAAGTTGAGCTTGTTATCAATGTTTTAATTCAAATTTGTTTTATTAATAGGCTATAGACTGAATATAATTATGGAGGTCTGGACCTCAGTGACCTCATAGCTGGTTATGGCCATGCCTTTTAAAAGTAGTAGCCTACTGCCATAGTGATCAATGGCTGTGATGCTGCTGGGTGGTTTATTAGAGGCTGGTCCTGTTTGTACGTGCCTGTATTAGCAGGGTGGCCGTGGTGGAGTATAAGGTGGATCGTTTTGGTGGCCCGGTCTGGATCAAAGTCCAGCGCTATTTTTGCTCACAGTCTGTCCAAAATTTCCAAAATGTCATGCTGCTCATTCTTTCTGTGGATACATCAACTTATTTTGCCAATATAGTAAATGGGGCCCCAATTTTTAACGTTTTCATGGTTGCACAACAAATGTTACTAACAGGATAGTAAAATATTACTTTAATATTATTTCATATTCTGATCATTACAATTTCCACTTGTATATATTGTCCAGTTTTAAGTAAGAAGTCACATTATGATGATGATCACATTCAGGTCAGCCACCTAGAACAACCAGCTGGGCCGTGTGGGGGCCCAGGTAGATTGATGTGTAAACAAGGTACAGTATCTGATCCATATCAATGACATGATGGGTTTTGAGAAATCTTTCTTGATTTAAAAAATAAATGCATTAAAAAAACTGAACTTACCTTCAGGTGGGGAACGCTTGTTAGTTTTGAATACAACTGAAGCGTAGCTGACCTCCTCCTCCGCCATCGCTACAGTCCTTCTGTTGAGTTCTATCTGACTTGTAGACAGAATAACCACAGTTGTTAAACCACAGAGCATCGTCTTGGGGAACTGCTTGTTTCCTTTTTTTAGCTGGGTCTGTCACTCACAGCCTTATATAAGCAACTTCCGTTTTTAGTTGAGAAAGAAAAAAATATAAAACCGTATGAGAAAAACACTTCGCAAATATTTCCCAAATATACCCCGAATTCAGACACACAGAAACTCTCCTATTTACTGGGAGAAATGCCAGAATGCCAAATCATTGCAGCAAAATATCTCCTCATGCCACAAACTGAGGACAACCAGTGGAAACTCAGAATAGACTGATAAATATTATAAATAATTGTACTATAAAATTTTAAATTATTATTATTATTTTCATTTTTGTCATTTCAGTAATTGTTCCTTTATTTGTTTTTTGTTTTTTAATTTCACATTTGACACTGATTTTTTAGTTGTTTTTGTTTGTTCATCAGAGACCTCTGATGTTTTACCTGGAATCTGCTGCTACTCTCCCAATTTTGGGGTCACAGCCCCCAGTGCTCCGATTACCACTGGCACCACTGTTGCTCTTACTTTCCACATCTTTTCTAGCTCCTCTTTCAGCCCTTGGTATTTCTCAAGCTTCTCGTGTTCCTTCTTCTTGATGTTGCTGTCGCTTGGGATTGCCACATCTATCACCACAGCCTTCTTCTGCTGTTTGTCGATCAACATGATGTCTGGTTGGTCAGCCATCACCAGTTTGTCAGTCTGGATCTTGAAGTCCCAGTGCACCTGGGGTCCTGCCTGGTGTGGTAGACCCCGGCCTCTATTGATCTTGTACTGAGTGCCTGTTCTAGTACCATCACGATTAGTGCTTCTGTGCTGTCCTTCAGTCCAGCCTTTTCCAGCCACTGGTAGGATTTCTTGATTTCGGCCACTTCTTCTATTTGTCTGTGGAACATGCCGTGCAGCGGCTTGTCTCTCCATGAAGGTTCTTCATCTTCCTTGTCCTTACCCTCGGGTTTCTGCTGCCTGAGGTATTCACTAAGCCCTTCATCTTTGGGGTCATCTTCCTGCTGTACTCCTGGATCTTTGTTGTTTCATCCTGGACAGTGGTCTTGACACTCACTAGCCCTCAGCCTCCCTCATATTTGTGGTGAAACCCTCCATGCATTGTGAGGAGCTTTTTTGTCTTGATGTCAGTAGCCTCTATCTCCTCCTTTGGCCAGTTTATTATACCAGTGGGGTATCTGATGACTGGCAGGGCATGCAGGGTATGTGTTGATGGCTCGGATCTTGTTTTTCCCATTCAGCTGACTTTTAAGGAACTGCCATAATTTTTGCAGGTATTGGGCTGTGGCGGACTTCCTTCCTGCCTCCTCATGGTTTCTGTTAGCCTGCGGCACCCCAAGGTATTTGTAGCTGTCCTGAACATCTGCAATGTGGCCTTCTGGTAGTTCAATCCCCTTGGTTCTGATCATCTTCGCTCTTTTTGATACCATGCGACCACACTTGTCCAGTCCGAACAACATTCCAATGTCATCGCTGTAGATCCTGGTAGTGTGGATCAGTGAGTCGATGTCTTGCTCATTTCTGTCATACAGCTTGATGTCATCCATGTAGAGCAGGTGACTGATGGTTGTTCCACTTCGGAACCGGTATCCGTAGCCAGTCTTTGTGATGATCTGGCTGAGGGGGTTCAGGCCTATGCAGAACAGCAGCGGTGATAGATCACCTTGGTATATGCCGCACTTGATGGTGACTTGTGCAATTGGCTTTGAGTTGGCTTCCAGACTTGTTTTCCACAGCCCCATTGAGTTCTGGATGAAGGCTATTAGTGTCCTGTTGATTTTGTACATTTCCAAGCATTCTAGTATCCATGTATGTGGCATTGAGTCGTAAGCTTTCTTGTAGTCAATCCAGGCGGTGAACAGATTGGTCTGCCTGGTCTTGGTGCTTGGCTCCTCTGGTAATACTGCCCATTCCCTTCTGGGCCCTGTCCATGTATTGAGCCATGAGCCTACTCATCTTAGCCGCTATGATGCCTGACAGGAGCTTCCATGTTGTGCAGAGGCAGGTTATTGGCCGGTAGTTGGATGGGATTGTTCCCTTCTGGGGGTCCTTCATGATCAGGACTGTCCATCCTTGGGTTAACCATTCTGGGTGGGTCCCATCCATCAGCAGTTGGTTCATTTGTGCTGCCAGACGTTTATGGAGTGCAGTTAGTTTCTTCAGCCAGTAGATGTGGATTATGTCAGGGCCTGGTGCTGTCAAGCTCTTCATACCTGCCACTCTTTCTTGGATGTCTGCCGTTGTAATGGTTACTGGATCTTGTTCTGGGAGATTACTGTGATCTGTTCTTAGATCCACTAGCCACTGAGCATTGGTGTTGTGGGATGCTTCTTTGTCCCATATGTTCTTCCAGTACTGTTCAGATTCCTGGGTGGATCTGATCTTGTGTTATTACCCTGCCACTGAGAGTACACTTTGGATGGTTCGGTGGGGAACATCCAGTTTATTCTCCTGGCTTCTGCTTCTCCCTTGTATCTTTTTAGGTGGGTAGCCAGATCAAGGCAACACGAAGAGACACACCCTTTTGTTTTATTTACTTTATTTAATGAACTGTATGAAATGAATTGTTCTTTTGTAGTTTATTTGTAGCTTTAGCAATATTGTTTTACATTCATGCCAATGAAGCTGAATTGAATTGACAGGCTTTATGGAGACTCTGAACAATTTGCAGGTTCCTCTCTTAAATCACATCATATCTTGATATTCAACATTTCATTATTGTGGCCCTTTCAAAGTAGAAGAAAATCCACATTTGATGATAGTAATCTCTGATAGAAATCACACAATGAGCTTCACCAGAAGGTGCTTCTGTCCAGTAGCTGAGGAAAGAACGTGATGGTTAGATCCCAGCTGACACATTTTATTATTCATGGTGTTTAGAAAATCATCTTACTCTTGTGTCTTTAGAAAAGTTCCAATGATCCAATCCAGTAGACTAATTGGCCCCAGGGAAAATCAACATATTTTTGATGTTCACAGAAAGACAAAATCAGTTTATCATGTTTAACCACTTTACTGACAAAAACACTCTTTAACGGTTTCTGACTTCATGCAGATTCTTTTCTAAACCCTCTAAATCAGCTAAATAATCAACACATTGATCTCCATCCTTTTTTCATCATATACACAGAAAATACATTTGACATTTGTACTGTATATCTCTAGTGTTATCAAGGTTTGTCTGAGGTTCTCCTGTGCAGCATTAGAATGCTATACATTTTGATCAAAGGAGTTCACATTTATCATGCACATTTCAAAGTACATTCCAAAGTTGTTTAAGCACATTTAAGAAATCCTTTACAAAATAAATTTCAATATATTGTTTTCATTTCTGTTTAAATTAAATCTTTTTCAAATATAAGTAATTAGATTACATCTCAGGGGGAGAAACGTTATATTTTAAACTGCTCTCTAAAAATCCCTCTTACTAAAAGAATGACGTTTACAGTGTACCAATTTTATATTTCACAGAGAAGAGAATGGTTTTTAGTTCTGCTTTGAAGTTGTGACAGTTGTTGTTTGGTTAGTGGTGAATGCTGAGTTGATGGCAAGTTTTCTACTTTAGTTGTTTAAAGCCACACTGTTTGTCTGCAGCAAACAATTTTCAACACAATTCAACGTCACACCATGATTACTAAACTCCACCACCTGCATGTGCCACCTCTCCTCATTCGCTGGATCCATAATTTCCTCATTGACAGACCACAGGCAGTGAGGGTGGGAAGCACTACATCCACCACCATTACTGTCAACACTGGAGCCCCCCAAGGCTGCGTCCTGAGCCCCTTTCTTTACACTCTCTACACCAATGACTGCATTAGCCCTTCTCCCATTACAAAATACTTCAAATACTCTGATGACTCAGCCATACTTGCCCACCTCTCTGACACAGAATCAGTTACAGCATATCACCAATCCATTGCACACTTCACACAATGGTGTAAAGACAGTCACCTCCTCCTCAACATCACAAAGACAAAGGAACTCATCCTGGACATACGCCAGTGTTGTGAACAAACAGCGTGGTTTGGGCATTTTAAATCAAATACATTTGGACTACTCCAAATTCTTGGAGGAGGGGGTGAGATATCAACTCAACAGACAGTCGAAGCAACTCCAAAGAAGAGGTGAAAGGTTTGCTGTTTCTGGGCAGTCTGATCGTAAAACTGGCCACCTTTGGCAGCAGCCGTGATAAGCCTCGGTGCCTGACTGTTAAAATGACAAAGGAACACTGACCAGAGATTAGCGTTCTCATGAACAGGCAAAAAAAACTCTTCTTAAGAGAGAGCAGGAAACCCTAAACTGCCCCCACACGCGTAACCACGGCAACTGACCTTCTTGTCTTTTTAATTACCTCACATCAAAGGATATTCTCCTCTTCACGCGCAGGTGTGAGAAACTCGAGACGCCAGAGAAAGGACACATTCCTTTGTGTGGACAAGGAATACTGTCTCCTCATAACTTGCCATTATCTTGTTTAATTAAATAATCTTTTAGTTACTTGATTAGGTCTCTACACTCCATTTGAGTAGTTATGTTACCATGTTGGTGTTATTTGTTGTTGAAAAGAATCTAAATAAGTTAATTTTGCAGTGTTTTAATTTTCAGCTAGGTCACCTGACTTTATTCATTTTATGTGTAACCAAAGCTTTGTTCACAACACTTTCTGACACTTCCTTTAGAAATGATGATAAAGAAATGTCATCCTATACTATTAATTTTCCAGCTTGAATTTAAGGTTAAAAATGACTAAATTCCCCAGCTCCTAAGAAGATTGTTTCAGGATTAATCAGAGCTATCCTCATGTAACCCGAGCTCCCCCAAGTGGAGCGCTGCAGGTGGAGCTGAGCCAGGCCCGGACACGCCCATACACACACAGACAGGACAAGGCAGACACGACTGACAGAGACAGCAGGGAAGGGAAACACTGGGAACACGAGGAAAAGAGGGGAAGGCGAAGCCAAACCATAACAGCAGGAGCTTCAACATCAGGAGTAAAAGAGCTGGGCAGAAGAGGAGTCACAAAGTGAGCAGAGTGAGAGAGAGAGCAGGAGGAGAATGGAGGTGAAGCGGTAAGCATGGAGTAGCTCAACCTGCAGGGAGGAAGGGTCATATACACTGGGGACATGTAGCCATCACTTTTTGAAAGCATTTGTTAAGCAAAAAATAATAATAAGCTACTGATTACTGCATAACATTTTATGATATTTTTACATTGTGAATTGTCACCTGCCACCTGAACTTTGTGCTTCCCTTTATAAAAATGACATTTCTACCACAAATTGGTGCAGAAAATGTCTCCAGAATGCAATTAATGCTCAAAATCTTCTGGAGGAGAACCACTAGACCCCCCTATTCAATATTTCAACTGTAAATATTTTTTCTAAATAGTAGGTCTATTAAAATATACTCTTGTGTTGTAGTCATGCACACCATTCTTGTGCAAAAGTCATCACACCGAATGGACCGAGTGTATTGGCGAGGGGTGTCTGACCGATTTCGGTGGGCCGTCTCGGCCAAAAATGTCAGGGCCGATTTTTTGTCCCAGTCCAGCCCTCTCCCTCCCCCATCTGCCTGTTTTCCTGTTCCAGTCTCCTTATCTGATCATGCAGAGACCCCCTGTAACTGCCCTTCTCCAAAAGTTTAATAAAGTTTTTTCTAGTTTAATAAATGATAGACCAACATATAAACTTCTACCTATAAAATAAATCAGAGATCAATATAAGAAAACACAATAATTTTGGTTACCCTGAGTAATATACAAATCATACTATCTTAATCTCTCGATAGAAAACATAAAAATATATCTAGTAGAAATTATTGAAAATGAATATGTTCATTTCGAGCCCGTTCTCATCTCAGGGCGTTTCTGGGGCGTCCCGTACAGACCGGAAGTAGCGGTAGCTAGCTAGCTATCTAGGTTCGTGATAAAGGTGTTGACAGCCCCCCGAAGCCCCTACCCTTACCACAACCATCAGAAATGTTAGTACCTAAACCTAAGTCACTGAATTTATGCATTTTGACCAGATAACAGCTGCGTTGGTTGATACTTTTGATGTGATTGATGCTTGAATATATAGATAATCATTTGAGCAAACTCTGTAGCTTGTGTTTCTAATTGTTTTTTCTGTCTGGCCTCGTACAATTGTATGTGTTGTGGTTGGTTTAGGCCAGTGGGGTCCGAGGACCTCTAGGGATTCTTGAGGGGTTTCCAGGGGGTCCCCAACAAAAAGTGAAATCTTTTAATTCAACCCGATCGCATCTCATGCATCACATATACACGCTTTGGAAAAGTCATGTCTATTGTACACAAAACGACGATTTTGCGTGTATATGATACGCTGCAGTTTGCAATAGCGTTGCAACACAAAGGAGGTTAACCCTACCTGCTAGCACATCGGCCGTGTGCACAGCTGTAGGGTTAGCCTGTCGACATGCATATATTTACTGACTTAGGTTTAGGCCCTAACTAATGCCATGGTGGAGGTTAGGGAAGTTGCCTCAGGGGGCTGTCAACTCCTTAAACAAAAACATCGCTAGCTAGCTAGCTAGTCACCCCGGGGCGTCTCATACACACGTACCTGGGGGCGTCCACCATACACGCACAAATTTGTGTACAATAGACACGGCTTTTCCAAAGCGTGTATATGTGACGCCTGAGCATGAGAACAGGTTGTTTGTTTTCACTATTATTCCATCCATAAGTAACACAGTTACAGAACATATGACTATTTTGGTCATGGGTTTTTATACTCTTTCTGTAAGAAAACATCTAAACACCAAAATCCTATCAGATGGGGAATCCTGGGACATAATCTTATCAAATGGGGTCTGTGCTCTAATTTGTCAGTTTGGGGGTCCTTGACATGAAAACCAAAACAAGAACCACAGGTTTAGCCAAGTTTTTTTTAGTTTTTGAATGAAACATGCAATGTCTTACAGTGTATGATGTATTTTAATAAGATCTTAAGTGAAAGTATTAACTTGTGCAACTGTATAATAACAACATTGTTGTAATTTTCAGCAAAATAGAACAAGACGTTATTCTCATAACATTTGATCAACCCACAGAATATGACTAACAGAAGCACAAAGATACAATCCTTCACTGTCAGAATAAGACATTTACTTCACTGTTAGAATGTTTTCTCATACCTTTTTTTTTAACCACTTCCTTTTTCACTTCCCCTTTTGCCTGGAGGCAGAAAAAGAGGACCTGGACCAGCAGATCGATTGCAGAAATGTAAAACATCATGTTTTGAGGGGGAGCTGTGTGTTAGAGCTGTTCTTGATAAATTAGGTTGTTGGCAAATGTCTTGCAGACACAGTGAAACTCAAGATATGAAAACACAGAGATATACAATAACAACAAGATCATCATTTATACCACGGATATTTGTGATACCTGTAATATTGAAAAGAATATATATGTCGTAAACATCATATTTACCTGAAGAGGTGAGATGTAAAGATGTAAAATGGTGAAGATGTAAAAGCTATTTTATACAAAGGAGGAATCAGTGATGTGTTGCATTTATTCTCTACAACAGCCTGAGTTTAGAGTTTTATGCACAGCTGAGAAGAAACAATGTGTACCAAAGTACAGTCTTTGTCTTTTTAACACCGTCTCAGCAACATTAACACCTGCAGCATCGTTTTAAAGTTAAACTGCTGTAAAGAGGCCAACGTTTGACCTGCAAGAAAGAAAGAAAGCACCTCAGTAACAGAACAGAACATATTATGATATTGGTGTCAGAGAACTGATAACTTATGTTGATTATTTATCCCAACCTAATGATTGCTTTGACATAAACAGATAACACATAACCGTCCCCTGTACCTGCAAGTATTGTATTCACCAATCAGCAACAACATTGTGACCACCTGTAGGTCCCCCTTTTGCAGCCATAACAGCCCTGACCAGTCGAGGCGTGGACTCCACTACACCTCTGAAGGTGTGCTGTGGTATCTGAGACCAGGACTTTAACAGGACTGGTCTGCGGCTATACAAAATACATTGTGATGCACTGTGTGTTCGGACACCTTTTGTTTTAACTTTTTCAGTAATTTGACCCTCAGTAGCTCATCTGTTCAATCAGAACACACGGGCCAGCCTTCGCTCCCCACGCTCATCAGTGAGGCTGCCCATGATTTCCTTTCGTCGACCACTTTCAGTAGGTACTGACCACTGCAGACCAGGAAAACCCCACAAGAGCTGCAGTTTCAGAGATCCTCTGACCCTGGACAAAATGTTAAACTTGCTGCCTAATATATCCCACCCACTGACAGGCGCCATGGTAACGAGATGATGAGTGCAGTTCACTTCACCTGTCAGTGGTCATAATGTTCTGGCTGATCTGTGTGTATCAGAACACAAATAGTAACCAGACCCTGGAACATTCTCTTGATAAGAAGTTCTGCAGCGCCTCCTGTTGGACAGTTAGTAAAAATGTAAACTGTTACACAGGAAACAGGAAACTGAGCAGTCTTGTTGGTCCCTTTCATCAACCTGCTGGTACACTGCATATCTAACAAAACAGAAGAAAAGCACATTCAAAGTTATTAAACATTTCATTAATAAATTAACAGTTAAATTCTTCTTTAGGCCAGTGAGTGTATTTTCCTAAATGCTGGTGTCAGTAGGTATCAATGCTCCACTGAGCTCAACCGACATAGTTCCATTCAAAATCATCACAGAAAGACAAGACTCAAGTTTCAGCGTATTAGAAAGTATCCTACTGGCAGATAAACAAACATTACATTTTTAAACTGAAAGGCAGTTTCTGTGTTCTTCTGTTTCTGAAAAATAGCATGAAGTTCAATAGCAGACCTATATGAGGGCTGTAAGGGAAATGTAAAAGTTTACAGTGTGCCAGTTTTAAAAGTGTATAGTTTTTAGTGCTTTGATCACTAACAGTAAAACCCAACACACTGCCACTGATGGAAAATACAGTGATAAATAAATCTCAAGCTTCACAATATTGCATTTGTGCTAGGCAGCTTCAACTCTCCTGCTAATCCAGGAGCCATAACTGTCCCAGCTATTATAACAAAAAGTATCAGTTTAAGCACTGTACTGACATCCATTTCACAGTTAGTTTATGATTTCATGCAGCTTCTTTTCTAAACCCTCTCAGTCAGCAAACAAATCCACACATTGATCTCCATCCCTTTTTCTATCATTTACAGAGAATACATTTGACATACAGTACATGTACACATAAATCAGTGGATAATTTACAAAATATTGTGAAAACCATTGAAAATGTGTCAAAATACAGAATCAACACAAAACCAAAATATACATTTTTCAGTATTTTATATAAGTCTTATCAAGGTTTGTCTGAGGTTCTTCTGTGCACAAATATCCCACAAAGATCTGGATCAATACAGTTCACAGATGGATGTCAGGATAAAACACAAGCACACAAACATATTTAACCTGTGAGCAAATTATGTTTTCTAGGTCACCTGACATGTGTGTGTTTGGACTGTGGAAGGAAACTGAAGCTCCCAGAAACTCTTGTCAGCCCAGGAACAATATGTCAGCCTTGTTAACAAAAGTAGCTTTTTTATGTGCGGGGGGGGAAGCCCTATTGTCCTCTACCAAGCTCTTTTGACCCCACATTCGACCACCATTTATAGTGGAAATGTCATCATTAATGTAAAGCGAAACACAAAATTCAGCCAGTGGGTAACAATTCAAAATATAAAATTATAATTGAATACAATACAGTAAGGCTCTCAGACAGTCTGTGTATGTGGATCAACTTTCTCATTTGATAACATCCCTGCTGAGTTAATATATCTAGGAATAATAATAATATCTTTATTTATCGAGCACTTTTTATAAAACAAGTTACAAGCGCTGTAACAGGTGCAAAGACAATAAAATCCGTAAAACACATTATAAAAGCAATAAAATACATGTGTAAAATAAATATTAAAAAATATAAAATAAAGTCAAATAAAATCAGGAAAGGCTCTCCTATAAAAGTATGTTTTAAGAAGGCTTAAAAGAGTTCACTGCAGACCTGATTTCCTTGGGCAGGCTGTTCCAGAGCCTCGGGGCCCTGACTCCAAACGCTCTGTCCCCTTTAGTTTTCAGTTGAGACTGTGGAACAGACTGCAGACTGGTGGTGTGTATGGGACTAAAAGGAGATATAGCAGGGCGAGAGCTTTAAATTAGTCTTCCTTCCTCTTTTCTGTCTTTTGTTTGGGGAAGTAATCTCTAAAAAAATTAGCATGTGGCACGTTTTCATCTCAACGATACATTAATTAATTAAATTCATTTATAAACACCTGAACTTTATTAGTCTGTGTTTCAGCAGGTTTTCTGTTCATGTTCAAAACTTTCTGCACATTCAAAATCTCTCCTACCTATCTTTCCCTGGCATTTTAAAAATAAAGTTAATACTTTCAATCTAATGAGTCATATTTTAACAGAAATCTACCTATCCTGTACTCTGCGGTGCACTGGCATACATTTTTGCTTTGTTGATGTGGTAGCATCCCCGTTAGACAGACACAGGACAGTTTGGGACTGTACTGGATGAGACAAGGAGGCAGAATACCCAAACAACCTGAACACACTTATATTAGAGGATCTGTTTTTTTGCACACGCATGAAAAATGATTAACTTTTTAGTCCCCAGTAACCTTCTCAAGTATGACTGCAGTGTTTAAAGAGATAAAGCCTTCTTTTTGCAGATCCATCTGTTTCTGGCACCACAGCTCACTGATTTCCATCCTTCTGTCTCTACAGAAATTACACACAGACCGTTGGTAGCAGGTTGTTGTATCCAGGAGCTGAGGGAAGAACATGATGTAGATGCAGGCTGATAGATTTTATGCTTCAAAATGTTTATGAATGTGTCTCTTACTTTTCAGTCAGATCACTTCCATCGACCACTTCCATTTCCCATCTTCAGCTCTCAGGCCAATCCAGTATCCCTTGGTTCCTGAACTGCCCCAACTGTTATTACTGATGAATGTCTGACAACAGAGAGACAGTTATCAGATATTTAAACACTATACTTAAATTAACACACTGTGGCCTACAGACTCAGTGTGTTCAGAACTACACAAAATAAACTTTCTTTGAATATAGGCTGTCTTCTCGTTACCTTCTCGGTTTGATGAGCTATAACAACCAAATCTGAAATCTTTCCTCTGCAGTTTTCTCGAGCTTCTTCCCAGGTTTTCTGATCAGAAACATCAGGGTTATTAATCCCATAGCAGCTGGACTGGGAGGGTAACCAGCCACCCTGACAAGCTTTACACTGTCTGTCTGAAACAACAGAGACCAACCAATAAACATCATTACTGCATTGTGAAATTATTATTATTTTTTACTTTAATCATGGGATCTGAACATACTTTGGTTTTGTGGTTTTGGGCAGTAGGCATCAATGCTCCACTGAGCTCGACTGACGTTGAGCTCATTCCACTTTGTCTCCATGTTCCGTATCTGTTCTGTTAAGTTGTTCCTCTCTGTCTCCAACTGCTTGGTGTTTTGTGATGTCAGGTTCTGGTTTTCTGCAGACAGCTTGGTGTTTTGTGATGTCAGGTTCTGGTTTTCTGCAGACAGCTTGGTGTTTTGTGATGTCAGGTTCTGGTTTTCTGCAGACAGCTTGGTGTTTTGTGATGTCAGGTTCTGGTTTTCTGCAGACAGGTTTGTGATGTTGCTTTTTAAGACAGTATAGGCTTGTGTCAGGTTCTCCAACTGGACTGTCAGATTGTTGTGTTCCCTCCTCAGCTTTTCATTTTCTGAGCTGAGTTTGTTGTTCTGGTTTGTCAGGTTTCCATTGAGAGCCAGTAGAATCGTTTGGTTTTCTTTCAGCTGATTCGGTTCACTTTCATGGATAAATGTAACAACTGCAAATAGGAAATAAGCTTCTTGAGTGATAATAATGATGCATTTTTGGAAGCTTTGTGTTTTTTAGACTTATGGGAGCTGTAGGACTTCCTAAGACCTTTGGTTCCTACTGAACCCTTAAATATTTGACACTGCCTAAAATAGCCAGGCTCTTTCAGCTGTGCACTAGCAGGCCTTTATGGCAGCAGGACTGCGTCTGTGGGACAGTGAAGGAACATGTCACCCAGTGCAACACTGTGACTCGCTGAAGTGTTTTTCATAGTTTGTAGACATTTGTGGGTTTCTATGGCACAGCTGGATAAGTCTTTGATACACAGATACTTTTGTTTGTAGGATCAATTCAGTGTTGGTTTGGGGCTGATCATGGAATATGTTGACAGTAAAAAAATATAGAATATCATTTGACTCATTGTTTAATGCCTTTTATGCATACATTACATACACACTAATGCTGTCACCAGTCTTCCTCTGCTGTGTTGTGACTTCTGTTTGTATATGAAAGATATATTCAATCAACTCAACTTGTTTTTCAAATTTGTCTTTTATTTTCTTTGGCTTTGTTAGTTGGCCTGATGCTTTCCGAGATGCTGCACTCTACATTACAATGGGCAGAATATGGAATAAATGGTTGAACATTGTCAAAAATAAAAGTCACATTACCAAGAACAGTCTTATTGCTTACGTACTGTCTACTGTCTATATTGTGTCGAGAAATGAACTTTGTTTGTAACAGATTTAGACTAGAGGCAGAAATCTATAGGTAAAACAACCTGTTAATAGATCCTCTGGTTACGGTTATAGTAATGTTACAGAGGAAAACTGGTGCTGTTATTCTTCAAGTTCTGCCTCATGTCTGAGTCTGAGGTACTGCATAGACTACCTGTTTTGTATACTTACTGTAGACACAGACTGCTATGATGCCCAACAGCAAAATGACACAAAGAATCCCCAAACAACAAGCCACCTGCTGATAGCAGCGACCTCTGCTGTTTGTTTTCTTGTCTGGCAAAAGTCCTGCTGAGAATAAACAACAGATATAATTAAGTCTGAGTTAACCAAATCAACTGGGTACTTTTCAAAGTTACAGGATTTTTACACCAAAAAAACCTTTTTATATTAAAAAGTTAGTAAATAAAGACAGTGAAGATACCCACATGATTTGACTAACTCAGACTGCTAAAAGCTTCAGATGAACTTTGGAACACATTTCTATACAGAACAAAGACTTTAGATTTTGTCTCCCATCTCTTACAGTCGAAGCACATTACAAAGGAAATTATTACAGGCAGCAAAACATGTTTCAGTATTCACATGGGCACCTTGTTTAATGATGGACTTTAAAATGTGTGAACCTGTTTTTTTGGCTTTCAAATGGCTTTTTGCCATTGTGCTAGAAGTAGTGGTAGCATTAGAAGCAGTAATAGAAGAATTGGTGGTAGTTGTAACAGCAGAATTTCTGTAGTTTTAGTGGCTGTAAAATGTTGCAGTTGAAGCACTCGTCAAACACTTGGCAAAATACAGATTAGAAAATCTCAAAATATAAATTCCCTACTATGGCTTAAACTCCAAAAACAATGGATCCTACACTTCCATAATTCAAGGTGATTTTATCTTTTCACTAGAGCTTCCCTGCCTGTGAAACAGCAACATCTTTTTGAACTCCACACCCCCAGTTTGTAAGTCTTTGTTAAAATTAGCAGTCTCTAAGTTATTAACAAAGCTCCTACTGTTTTCACAGGCTGAGCAGTACTCCTCATGACCCTAGTTCCCTTTTAATGGTTGTAATAACGATAAATCTGAGGTAGTATTTGTAGCAGTAATAGTAGTATTAATAGATATACTCTGTGTAGTCCTTGTACTCCTGGACCTTAGCGCTGCTTTTGACACCATTGATCACAACATCATGTTAGACAGACTGAGGCACTGGGTGGGGATCTCTGCTACTGCCCTAGAATGGTTTATTGCAACAGCCTTTTCACCTGTTTAACCCAAAAATCTACTGATCGACTCCAGACTGTCCAGAACTCAGCTGCCAGGCTTTTAACCAGAACAAAGAAATATGACCACATTACTCCTATTTTAGCTTCATTACACTGGCTCCCAGTATGTTTTAGAATTGACTTTAAAATTCTATTGATCACTTTTAAAGCTCTTCATGGCCTCTCGCCTTGTTATATTTCTGACCTTTTAGTCCCATACACACCAGCACGTACCTTGAGATCCTCTGGCAGAGGTCTGTTGTCTGTTCCAGAGTCTCGACTGAAAACTAAAGGGGACAGAGCGTTTGCTGTCAGGGCCCCGAGGCTCTGGAACAGCCTGCCCGAGGAAATCAGGTCGGCTGAGTCAGTGAACTCTTTTAAGTCCCTTCTTAAAACATACTTTTATAGGAGAGCCTTTCCCGATCTTATTTGACTTTATTTTATCCCTTTATTTTATTGTATTTTACTAATTTTATATTATCTGTATTTTACTAATTTTCAATGTTTTCATGCTTTTATCTTGTATTGTTTTTTTGTATTATTGTCTCTTGGGTATTATTGTCTTTACACTTGTTAAAGCACTTTGTAACTTGTTTTTGAAAAGTGCTCTACAAATAAGGATTATTATTTATTATTATTATTACTCTACTGAATGCTGTGTACATTTTTCTTTACAACTTACTGTTTGTGTCAGCAGTCTTTTCGGTTGTTTTGCTTCGCACCTTCACATCACTGTACACAGTTTCCTCCTCCTTATTAGCTGAAAGGTTGAAGAACACAATCTTGTGGTTAATTACTGCATTTTGTTTACATTTTAAAAGCTTTTACAGGTTTATTAGATTATTTGAATTTATTGCTATTGTCCCAGTATCTTCTGTTAGAATGAGAAATAATTCAGTGTTTTTCCCAGAACTGTATTCTGTGTAGACCTTCACAGGGCAGCTAAAACCCAAATTAACCAACTCTCACATTTTGCAGATCATGAAAGGGGAAACTCTGCATTTTATGGGAAACATTTTAAAATAACCAGTTCATTACAAATGCTTCTGCCTGGTTTTAGGAAGCTGTGGTCAGTGGAATCTCCAGTGTGGGTTACATAAATGGGCACTATCAAACAAAAGCAAACTAAAACTCATCCGTTTACATCCAATATGTTCAATATGTATATGACAAATAGATGTTTTGGAGCAGCAGATTACAGCAACTGAGGTTAGGGCCAGTCCACTGGATTACAGTTAGTAAAAGATTCCTGCCTGGTTTTAGGAAGCTGTGGTCAGTGGAATCTCCAGTGTGGGTTACATAAATGGGCACTATCAAACAAAAGCAAACTAAAACCCATCCGTTTACATCCAATATCTTCAATATGTATATGACATATATGACAAATAGATGTTTTGGAGACTACAACAATTGATTTTAATTTATCTTAGTTCAGATGACACAACCATTCTAAACAGCTGAACATTTATAGAGAACAGTTCACCACAATTTAAACAGTTTACAAAACAGCATTTCCAAAATGTCATGCTGCTCGGGGACCTTATCTGGCAGGACTTCCAGGGGGCTGTATGAAATTTGGTGTCAATTGACCTCTAGGTGGCACTTCAATCCTCAGTCAAATTCCTCGTATGTGAACACATACCTGGCAATAAAGCTGACTCTGATTCTATTAACCGTATATGAAATAACACTCCCATAGACATACATTCCTTTTATATTTCTGGAACCACAAATCCCTTTGATTTCAAACTCTGGTCGTTTATTCACCGCGGGCCCCGAAGCCACGGTGAGGTGCCTGAGTCGCCTTGGTTTACTTTCTGTTTTGTGTTTCACAAGGTAAGGAGGGCCCCCGAGCACTATACCACTAGAAACACTTAAATACCGTTAATGTTACTGTCTGTGTTCTAAACATATGCAGAACACTCGTTCCCAATGTGATTATGTAACTGATAGGACCTGTTCTGTCTAATGTCTAAAGTCGAAAGTCTAATGTTGTCACAATGTCCATGCTAATAGTTAATTGTGTGGTATGGGTGAGCTAGCTTTCCTGAGCATTGCTTAACAGGGTAAAAGATTTGTTGTGGCTCTTTAAATTATATCTAGCTCTGGAATATGGCATCTGAAGTTTATGTTATTTTCGTAATTGATTCATGAGTCAATAAGTGTCTTGGAAACTGATTGAGTTTCTGTTTTGTGTTTCACAAGCCAATAAACCGTTAGAGTTTGTTCTGCCTCTACCACCACTGGGTGTCCCGTTCCCTGTCTCTCCTTCTTGCCCCAGGACACTTCACCTAACACAACGCAGAGGCTGCTTTGGGGCTCACTGCTGGGAAGATAGGGTTACAATTTTATTTTTTAACATACACAAACACACATTTTTGTTTTCCTTTATTTAATGAATGAACTTAACTGTATGAAATGAATTGTTCTTTTGTAATTTATTTTTTACATTCATGCCAATGAAGCTAGATTGAATTGAATTGACAGGCTTTATGGAGACTCTGAACAATTTGCAGGTTCCTCTCTTAGATCACATCATATCTTGATATTCAACATTTCATTATTGTGGCCCTTTCAAAGTAGAAGAACATTCATTCAATCCGCATTCGATGATACTAACACTTTAGCTCCACCTGTAGTAGTCACGATATTTTTCTAAAAACTGGTCAATAGACAGACTCCCAGTGTCAATCTAAAACTGTATTACACACACACACATAGATCTGTTTGAGTGTCTTTTTTGTGATATTCAATTCAAATTTATATGAATGTAGCTGGGTGGTAAATCTAGTCATAGGCGATTTTCCACTTTGGTTTAGTATAGTTCTAAAAGTTTTGTAAAGTAAAACTTTGAATATTAGCCCGGGCTTTAATTTACTAAAATCACTGAATTGACCCTGCCTATATTTGAGACAGGCGTCCATATGAGACAGGCCTTTAATTCCTTTTTGCACAAAACTGAAACTATTATGAAGAAGTTTATTTATTTCAAACAGAATAATACTGTTGTAAATATTATCAAAAAATATCAAATACATGTCATTTATTTGATCTAGCTCTGACAGACTGCTTATGCACTTTTATTTTGAAGGCAGTAACCTAAACAACAACAGGGTGCAGGATGAGAGAAGTGTGGCAGACAGAGAGCGATGGACTTCACTTTTGATGGGTGGACCCTTACAGACTAAAGGACTATAAATAATCAAGGATGGGACACATTCGGACTAAACGAGCGGACTTAACAAGCGCTTCAAAGTTAACGTCAGTCAGCAGTTTTTTCCCCTTTTCCTCTCTTGTAGCCGGGCAGGTTACACTGGTAAATCTAGAAGAATGAGACTTTGGGTCTTGTTGTTTCCGTTAAATGAACGTAACAGTGGTATTGTGGAGAATGTAACCGATCTAACGATGTTCAGCATGTCCATATTGATCATATGAGCAGCTTAGAAGCAGCTAAAGCGGGCGACCCCGCGGGGTTTAAGAGGTTTTATACATCCAAAGAACTTCTATAAAAACCAGACCAGGCGTTTAATTGAGGCGTTTATTTGTCAAAATGTGTTCCCACACCAGGCCAGTAAAGGAGGTAGGCGGCTATTTGGGATTTGGCTATCAATTGAAGTTTTACAGTAATGTAAATACATGTGTTGTTTGTTTTGTTTGATAGAAACATTGTTTTAAATTTAAAGTAAGTGTGAAGTAGATTCTAAGTGGATTTCCACAGTCCTACATGTGATGGCAGACTTTCATCACAAGGTGGCAGCATTGAGTAATATTGTTGTTGTTCCACCAAGTGCATTGTGGTCTTTCTTCCTGTTTAATGTGTGAAGTACTTACGAGGGATTGGTGCAGAAACTTCATTGTGTAGAATAGTAGGTAAATGCATGTATATCTTGTTAAATATTCATGTACAAGTGTATGAAATGGCATCACCTGTCAATATTTTAACACTGGAATTGTGTGCTTGGATTTTGGGCGCCAATCGTCGACCATTGTGTACTAAATTTCATGGTAATGCTAGCGTGCATTAAGTCATACCGTGATATTGTACTCTGTTACTCAAAAAAATGTTACAGGTTTATATTAAGTGTAACTCTGTTTGAAGATAATAGACGTTTAAAGTGCCTTGAGTTGTGCGATCTCTGGGAAGTTCCACGTGGGTTTGGTGGAACTTGGGGAAGTGTAAGTGTCATTTACTGTTGCACATTTTATAAACCGATGTTGATGTAAGTGGGTGTATGGTTGTTATCATGATTTATGTCATGTTTTCTGTTGATAGTCATAGCCCACTGCTATTTTTTCTGTATTTTATTTTATTTTGCCTCTCCTTCCTCCTAAAATTTTTGGCTGTTAGAAACTGTTACAAAATTCAGCATTTGAGCTGGTTACGTGAAAGACTCAGTAGCATACCACTCTGTGAAATGAACCTGCACATGTGGTCAGCAATAAACCTGGAGCTACAAGAACCCCTTAAGTAATTGTGTCCTGTGTGGCATCTAATTCCACAGGATACATGAATGTTAATAGTACAGTACTGCCAAAGCTTCAAGGATGCACACACATGCACACACAAAATACACAAGCCTGGATGATGCTGGTGATTCTGTCCAGTAGCTGAGGAAAGAACCAGATGGTTAGATCCCAGCTGACAGATTTTATTATTCATGGTGTTTATAAAATCATCTTACTCTTGTGTCTTGATGATCATGGATCCATCCAGGTTCTCCTGTGCATGATTAGAATGCTATACATTTAGATCAAAGGAGTTCACATTTATCATGCACATTTCAAAGTATGTTCCAAAGTTGTTTAAGCACATTTAAGAAATCCTTTACAAAATAAATTTCAATCTAGCGTTTTCATTTCTGTTTAAATTAAATCTTTTTCAAATATAAGTAATTAGATTACTTCTCAGGGGGAGAAAATGTTATATTTTAAACTTCTCTCTAAAAATCCCTCTGACTAAAAGAATGAGGTTTACAGTGTACCAATGTTATATTTCACAGAGAAGAGAATGGTTTTTAGTTCATCTGATGACAGAGAGACAGTTATCAGATATTTAAACTTATACTTAAATAAACACACTGTGGCCTACAGACTCAGTGTGTTCAGACAGAAAATACATTTTCCATTCATACAGGCTGTCATAAAAGTGTTCACAGTGTTCTCATTACCTTCTCCATTTCCTCAACTATAACAGCCAATTCTGAACTGTTTCCTCTGCAGTCTTCTCGAACTTCTTCCTAGGTTTTCTGACCAGAATCATTAGCGCCATTAATCGCATAGCAGCTGGATTCGGAGCGTATCCAACCTTTCTGATAAGCGTTCTGTCTGAAACAACAGACCAACCAATAAACAACATTACTGCGTTGTGATATTGTTATTAATATTGTTGGTTATTTTTTTATCTTAATTATAGGATCTGAACGTACTTTGGTTTTGTGGTTTTGGATGTAAAGTTACATAAATTAAAGTAATAATTTTAAGGTAACTTCATGAGTAAGGCAGACACTTTGTTGATGAACAGCAGTATTACAGAGCTGGTGAATATCTATTCACTGCTAGAGTTGTTCTGTGTGGCAAGTGTCTTGCCTGCTTAAATAAAGGTTTAATTAAAAAAATAGAGTAGTTGGGGACAGTACAGCTAATGCTGACTTCAGCCTTCTACATGGTGCACATGCTCTACCAGGTGAGCTAACCTGGTACCTAAAGCACCTAAATAGAGATTAGGGCTGAACGATTAATTGCATTTGTGATATTATCCCGATGTGATAAACAAGATTTTCTAATCGCCAAGGCTGCAATTACACTCTGGTCACATGACACCCAAGAGTAAATCAGTCTGCAGACGAAGCATCAACTTCACACGTTATGCTGTACCTTGACTTGTTTTTGTACAATGGCCTTAACCTTGACAGAAGCTGACACTACAGAAACTTTAGTGAATTACTGAGCTTGTCTATTAAACACGAGGGGCGTCACTTGGTTTTATTTTCGTTGGCCAACTTTTGAACTGAACCTCAAACTGAGTATTTTTTGTTTGCTTACTGGGATACAGAAAGATGGACTGCTAGGAGATTTGAACTGAGTTAAGGACTCATTAATTGCTGGTTGAACTGTGGGTTTTGTATTGAGCGCTTACTGTACAGCACACTGTGGTGAACTGTGTTTTTTCCTGTGGTCTGCAGGTAGGCCGACCTGATGATATATCATATTATTTTATGCCATGACTAGACTCTCTAATTAGATTTCTCATATTATTATAATTTCATACTTCGTCTCCACCATTGCTCATAATAAATGTCAAACTATATACTGATTTACTGCTTGTCCGTTGAATACCCGCGGTACAGAGCTTAAAAATTAATCACATATTAAAATCACAATCTTGTTCAAAAAATCGCAATTAGATTATTTTCCAAAATCGTTCAGCCCTACTAGAGATTACATGTAAAACTTTACAATGATAAAGTAGACATGATTAGGAATTAGGACTGCGCAATATGAAAAAAATCTCATATCTTCTTATACTGTAGGTCATTTCATTTCATCACTATACATATACATTTCATCGCAGTATGTTTAAAAGCCCAAAAGACACAGAACTCCTCTTTTTTCCGTATTCTTCCACCTGTGATCCGTTATCACGGCAGCAGGTGCGCTATATGCCGGCTTATTAATGACATAACCTATCAAACAACCGAAACCAACATTTGCACTTTGTGTTCATACTGCTTTACTTAGTCCGTGCTAAAATATCCACCATGTCCGCGACTTGCAACGTAATAGGCTACCAAGTTTTTTACTGAGTGTCCATGTTTCTAAGCTGATAAGGGGATTTACAGTTGAACCAAAGCCGTGAACACCAGCATTACATGACCCGCCCTACTCTGCTTCTGAGTGGCTAGTAGTCCTTAACTAGGAACTACGCATGTACAACTCCCAACAAAGATTATTTAGAGACAAGATGTATCACTCTATAGCTAAAACGAAAAGAGGAGCTGCAGCAATGATGTATATGGTGTTTTTTGAAAACATGCATAATATGACTAAATTAAATTAAACAAATGCTGATGATAGCTTAGTGCTGAAATATTATTATTATTAATATTTTCTAATTGTTGCCCTGATACTAATAATAAAAGTGATCTGCAAAACAATATTCCTGAGTGCTGGTTTCTTCTATGTATGAAGCTGTTGGCTTGTACGGTGCACCTTAATTATACAACAGCCGTCCAGACAGTCCACTGGGTCCAGACATGACTGAAGACAGGTGGGAGTCTCATACAGACATGGCACAAAGTATAGGAAACTGGAACTTTGAGCAGGTGTTGTCATCATTTCTGCTTGACGGCCCACAAGTTGTCATTCAGGTGTTCACTGTTGACCAGCATCATCCTCTCTGCAGCCAGAACAACAACAACAAATGAAACATTAATAGATGTTAAAACAGAAAAGAAAATCATACAATGCAGGCTTTTTCCTGGCTCAGAATGGGTCTTCAGGGGTGACCACGCACGAGTGTAAGCATGATCGGTACACAGGGGCGCCATATATGGGGGAACAACAACAACAGGGGCCCCCAAAAATAGGTAAAAACTAATATCAAATTTATTTATATAAACCATCATCATTGAGTATTTTAAATATAATAATACAATTAGTGAACTCATTATTTTTGGCAATAGGAGTTAAATATCCCCATTGACCAAAAAGTAAACATCCATATTGGCTGACCCCCCTGTATGTGAATGAAATGGTTTGGTCCTGCCTTAGTGCACTGTATCAGTGACAGTGTTGCAGTCAGTAGATGCGCCAGAAATACAGTGATCACAATGTTGCATAGTAAACCAAAATCTGGTTTTCAACGGAAAGGATGTCTTTAGTCTGTGAGTGGTGTTAACCTGTTGGCTTAATGTCCACAGTGAAATAAGCTAGCTAGCTGCAAACTGCTGTTAGCCTACATTTCCTCAACATTTAATCAGTGCAGGGAAACGTTTAGCAAGATATTCATATTAAATCATTGTCCCTGCCCCTTTCAGCAGACTAACAACAGATGAGTCAGCAGCAGCCCAGTCTCCCCATAACTGTAGCCTCCCTGTCCCAGTGAAGAAGGGGAGCAACATTGTGTTAATGCCAGGGAGTCTGTGGGGATTTCTCTGTCTCTCTGTCTCTTTTTATCACAACAAAAAAGAAGATAAAATGTTTATTAATGACAGAAATTCAAACACAAATTATTTTCTCACATAATGACCATTATGAAATCAAATAAAAACACCTTCCTGTCTGTACTGGATGCTGGACAGCAGCTTACCTCAGCCTGCATGCAAGTTACTGACTATATTAAAATAATCCAGTTTGATACGTTCATTTAGATTGAATTATGGCCGTTAATTTTACTATAAAAATACATTGAGACTGTAAAAGATTGTCATAAGGACATTTTTATGGTGGCTTTTAATCTTTCATCAAATAGTGAACTGCATCCTGTATGCAGACTTGCATGTACAAATCACCAGCAGTAAATATTGTGCTAGTACTAATATTGAACTACAAGAAACAAGACATTGCAAACCTTTAATTAGAGTGATGTAAAGCGCAGAGGGGGCCCAATTAGATTTTTTGTCATGGGGCCCAACGTTTCTGGCGGCGCCGCTGTCGGGACACATACATTAAATGTAATGAGTTACCATATGATGAAAATCTATGCATTTTCCTGTTATTTCTGGCTATTATCTACCTGATCTATAGTTTATACAGTATTTGTAACATTCAAACAGCTTATAATTTAAAATTCAACTGTTTCACAAAAAAAAGTGTTTTGTGATCTTACACCCCTGTGGCTAAGCTCTGATTAGGGTTAATGTTAGTGCATTTATGATAATTTAAGATCATGGTGTAGTCTAATAGCTTATCACTACCAGTGTTTCCCCTACATGCATTCAGTGAACATGGCATGAACCGGACCGAACAGAGACACCAACAGGACTAACAGTACCGAGGTGATTTACAGTTTCTTCAAGAACAGATACATTTACTTTTTGATAAACCGCAGCTAACGTTACTAACTATATCTGTAATTAGTTAGTTCAGTTAGCCGGGCAGCTAGCTGTGCTAGCTGAGTGAACCCCATGATGCCAAGAACCAAACCCGGAGAGAAAACCACCTCTGTCCTTTATTTCCTGTCGTTAAACTGCCCTCTGCCGGTCTCGGAGGCTGTATTGGGTCCCAGTCCGGCCGTATGTTCACTCAGTGAACAGAGTCTACATGACAGGGTGGGGGGGTGTAACGCACATTTAGCTATTGGCTTCTGTAAACACCATAAATATCTGCAAGTCCCTCCTTGTCTTTGTGTTTTAATTATGCAGAAGCAAACAGCATGAGAAAATCAAATCAAAAAATAAATCCAGCGCCAGCTGCATGTATAAAATAAAGCGGCTGCAGACGGAGGAGAGGTGACTGCTAAAGGCAAAGACGTACTATTTAAGTTTATGTTCTGCTTGCTCAACATTTGTTTGATAAATTGCTATGACAACACATTCTGAGAGGATTTAAAATGCAATTTTTTTTTCAATTCTTAGCATGAGATTTTTCATTGGCACTCACTAAAATGTCTTTGGAGCCGCCAAAAATCTCACTATGCAGGAAAAATCCTGCAATGGTGAACAAAGAGTAGGTTAGGGGTAGGGATAGTTTTAGAACAAAGGCCATCCTTTAAATATGACGTCAAGAGCCACTCAAAACAGTTAACAGGTTTAGATCTAATATATTATGGGAGTAACTGCGCAGGCTCCAGCCAAAAACCCACTATCACGTTTGGATATATGAGAGTAAGGGACAGATGCAAGTCCTAGATCAGACTGAATGCAACGGTAGGGTTCAATGTCTCAGCAATCATGAATTATGAAGAAACATCAATAAGCAGTTTCCACTATACCGTACAGTTTGGTATTGTGCTACTAAGTACATTTTACCCGAGAGAAATTTGGGAGAAAATCTATTGTGTGTATTAGGTTTCTTAAATACAAAGATCACTAAAGGCCTCCTAGAAACAGAATGCGGTTAAAGTGTGTGTTAAAATTCATTTTCAAACCCATATTCAGTACAACTGCTAAAAATAAGACAGAAAATGGTAGTAATATGATGTTCCGAGCTCAGATGTTGATCAGAAAGAACACATTCAGTCATTGTCAGGCATAGGGGCCTATGTTTTGTCTGAGATAAGATGGAAATTTGACACATCCAAATCACAATGACAGGGTAGAACACAATTATTGATGAGAACATTTAATACATCTAGGAATAATAATAATAATAATAATCTTTATTTATCAAGCCCTTTTTAAAAAACAAGTAACAAAGCGCTGTAACACGTGCAAAGACAATAAAATCCATAAAACACATGATAAAAGCAATAAAACACAGAGTAAAATACATGTTTAAAATGAATAAAAAATATATAAAAATAAAGTCAAATAAAATCATGAAAGGCTCTTCTATAAAAGTATGTTTTAAGAAGGGACTTAAGAGTTCACTGCAGACCTGATTTCCTCGGGCAGGCTGTTCCAGAGCCTCGGGGCCCTGACTCCAAACGCTCTGTCCCCTTTAGTTTTCAGTTGAGACTGTGGAACAGACTGCAGACCTCTGCCCGAGGATCTCAAGGTACGTGCTGGTGTGTATGGGACTAAAAGGAGATATAGCAGGGCGAGAGCTTTAAATTAGTCTTCCTTCCTCTTTTCTGTCTTTTGTTTGGGGAAGTAATCTCTAAAAAAATTAGCATGTGGCACGTTTTCATCTCAACGATACATTAATTAATTAAATTCATTTATAAACACCTGAACTTTATTAGTTCCTGTGTTTCAGCAGGTTTTCTGTTCATGTTCAAAACTTTCTGCACATTCAAAATCTCTCCTACCTATCTTTCCTCTGGCATTTTAAAAATAAAGTTAAAAAATTTAAAAGAAAAAGTTCTAATAATCACAATCTAATGAGTCATATTTTAACAGAAATCTACCTATCCTGTACTCTGCGGTGCACTGGCATACATTTTTGCTTTGTTGATGTGGTAGCATCCCCGTTAGACAGACACAGGACAGTTTGGGACTGTACTGGATGAGACAAGGAGGCAGAATACCCAAACAACCTGAACACACTTATATTAGAGGATCTGTTTTTTTGCACACACATGAAAAATAATTAACTTTTTTCTGAAGTATATCAGTAGATATTATTTTACATGTAATGAATCTTTACAGAGTCCCCAGTAACCTTCTCAAGTATGACTGCAGTGTTTAAAGAGATAAAGCCTTCTTTTTGCAGATCCATCTGTTTCTGGCACCACAGCTCACTGATTTCCATCCTTCTGTCTCTACAGAAATTACACACTGACCGTTGGTAGCAGGTTGTTGTATCCAGGAGCTGAGGGAAGAACATGATGTTTAGATGCAGGCTGATAGATTTTATGCTTCAAAATGTTTATGAATGTGTCTCTTACTTTTCAGTCAGAACACTTCCATCGACCCACTTCCATTTCCCATCTTCAGCTCTCAGGCCAATCCAGTATCCACCGGGGCTCCAACTCTTAGTTTCAATGAATGTCTGACAACAGAGAGACAGTTATCAGATATTTAAACACTATACTTAAATTAACACACTGTGGCCTACAGACTCAGTGTGTTCAGAACTACACAAAATAAACTTTCTTTGAATATAGGCTGTCTTCTCGTTACCTTCTCCGTTTGATCAGCTATAACAACCAAATCTGAAATCTTTCCTCTGCAGTTTTCTCGAGCTTCTTCCCAGGTTTTCTGACCAGAAACATCAGGGTCATTAATCGCATAGCAGCTGGACTGGGAGTTATACCAGCCATCCTGACAAGCTTTACACTGTCTGTCTGAAACAACAGAGACCAACCAATAAACAACATTACTGCATTATGTTATTGTTTTATGTTATTTTTAACCTCATTAATGTGATCTGAACATACTTTGTTTTTGTGGTTTTGGGCAGTAGGCATCAATGCTCCACTGAGCTCGACTGACGTTGAGCTCATTCCACTTTGTCTCCATGTTCCGTATCTGTTCCGTTAAGTTGTTCCTCTGCGTCTCCAACTGCTTCTTTTGTGATGTCAGGTTCTGGTTTTCTGCAGACAGATTTGTCATCTTGCTTTTTAAGACAGTATAGACTTGTGTCAGGTTGTGCAACTGGACTGTCAGATTGTTGTGTTCCCTCCTCAGATTTTCATTTTCTGAGCTGAGTTTGTTGTTCTGGTTTGTCAGGTTTCCATTGAGAGCCAGTAGAATCGTTTGGTTTTCTTTCAGCTGGTTCGGTTCACTTTGATGATTTAATGTAACAACTGCAAATAGGAAATAAGCTTCTTGAGTGATAATAATGATGCAATTTTGTCTTTGTCACTTTGTCACAGCCATTTTTGGAAGCTTTGTGTTACTTCAGGTTTTTTAGACTTGTGGGAGCTGTAGGACTTCTGGTAACACTTTCTATGAAGGTCATCGCTATAATGACATCTGACATCTGTTAGGGCCTGTCCATAGGCTCGCCATTCATCTGTGACAACATCTGAGCCTCTTCTTACATGATGTTGGTCGGCAACAGGTCTTCTCTTGAGCGATCTTTCACCACCCTGACAACGAGTTTTCTTGATGTAATTTTGTTTGTTTTTGTGCTAAACTGAAAAATGTTCAAAATTCATACAGATTGTTCAAAAAGCGAAGAAACAAAATAAATAAAAGTTGTTTTCCTGCACAAAATGTGTGTCACTTTACTTAAAGCAAACAATTACGTGTTATAAGGTCTTATAATTAGTTCACCTGTAATATATTATACAGGGATAGATATTTTAACACTTTACTTAAAGCAAACAAAGACATGCTATATAACTTTAAACGTTACTATAAGCTATTATTCCATTTTATATCACTAATTGTAAATGGTGACTAAAGTGTATTCATAACGAGGCAGAGTCTGTGGTTATAATGTGTTATGGAACATGGTCGGAGATTCTTGCCGCACATTGATATAAACTGGTATTACTATTAGTTATAAAACATTAAAACAAAAGGTCATAATACATTATGAACTTTGCTGTAGCACCTAATGCATGTTTGTAAGTGATTATAACAACTGTTTTAATGTCTTATGGACGCATTATATCGTGTTATAAATATATGCATAAGTCATTATAGCGATGACCTTCATAGAAAGTGTTTCCGGACTTCTTAAGCCCTTTGGTTCCTACTGAACCTATAATTATTTGACACTGCCTAAAACAGCTAAGCTCTAATTTTTTTCAGCTGTGCACTAGCAGGCCTTTATGGTCTGTGTTTGTGGGACAGTGGCTGTGTTCATTGTTGTGAAGGAACATGTCACCCAGTGCAACACTGTGACTCGCTGAAGTGTTTTTTAATAGTTTGGTCTCTATGTGGGGCTCTATGGCACAGCTGGATAAGATCTTTCAGGCTTTGATACACAGGCTGTGGCTCAGGAGGTAGAGCGGGTTGGCCGTTAATTGGAAGGTCGGCGGCAACCCTGGCTCCCTTGGGCAAGACACTGAACCCTGATCTGCCCCTGCCAGTGAATGAATGGTGAATGCAGTAGTGTAAGAAGCGCTTTGAGTGGTTGAAAAGACTAGAAAGGTGCTATACAAATATGGAGCATTTACAGATTTTTTAGTATCAGTATTTGTTTGTAGGATCAATTCAGTGTTTGTTTGGGGCTGATCATGGAATATGTTGACAGTAATTCATTTGACTCATTGTTTAATTCCTTTTATGCATACATGTCTAATTTCCACTAATGCTGTCACCAGTCTTCCTCTGCTGTGTTGTGTCTTCTGGTTGTATATGAAAGATATATTCAATCAACTCAACTTGTATTTCAAATTTGTCTATGATGCTGACAAACCCAAGAGTTGGCGGCTTGATGCTTTCTGAGATGCTGCACTGTACAAATAAAATAAATGGTTTGCACATTGTTAAAAATATAAATCACATAAACAAGAACAGTTGTATTACTTACTGTCTATTGTCTACATTGTGTCCAGAAATTAACTTTGTTTGTAACAGATTTAGACTAGAGGCAGAAATCTATAGGTAAAACAACCTGTAATAGATCCTCTGGTTATGGTTATAGTAATGTTACAGAGGAAAACTGGTGCTGTTATTCTTCAAGTTCTGCCTCATGTCTGAGTCTGAGGTACTGCATAGACTACCTGTTTTGTATACTTACTGTAGACACAGACTGCTATGATGCCCAACAGCAAAATGACACAAAGAATCCCCAAACAACAAGCCACCTGCTGATAGCAGCGACCTCTGCTGTTTGTTTTCTTGTCTGGCAAAAGTCCTGCTGAGAACAAACAACAGATATAAGTATATGGCTACAGCAGTCTGAGTTAACCAAATCAAGAGGGTATTTTTCAAAGTTACAGTATTTCTACACCAAACTCTTAAACTTTGGTGTAAAAAGACTTAAAAAGTCAGTAAGTAAAAGACTGATTACAACTGATTACTGCATTATATCCGATAATATTTTTATATTCTGATTTGTAACCGGCCACATGCATTTTGTTTCCCTTCATATAAATAAATTTCCACCATAAATCGGTGTAAAAGGTACCCACTTGATTTGACTAACTCAGACTGCTAAAAGCTTCAGATGAACTTTGGAACACATTTCTATACAGAACAAAGACTTTAGATTTTGTCTCCCATCTCTTACAGTCGAAGCACATTACAAAGGAAATTATTACAGGCAGCAAAACATGTTTCAGTATTCACATGGGCACCTTGTTTAATGATGGACTTTAAAATGTGTGAACCTGTTCTTTAAGAAAAGTGCTTTTTGTCATTGTGCTAAAAGTAGCATTAGAAGCAGTAATAGAAGAATTGGTGGCAGTTGTAACAGCAGAAGTTGAAGCACTTGTCAAAATACAAATCAGAAAATCTCAAAATATAAATTCCCTACTTTGGCTTAAACTCCAAAAACAATGGATCCTACACTTCCCATAGTTCAAGGTGATTTTATCTTTTCACTAGAGCTTCCCTGCCTGTGAAACATCAATATCTTTTTGAACTCCACACCCCCAGTTTGTAAGTCTTTGTTAAAATTAGCAGTCTCTAAGTTATTAACAAAGCTCCTACTGTTTTCACAGGCTGAGCAGTACTCCTCATGACCCCCCTATTAGTTCCCTTTTAATGGTTGTAATAACGGTAAATGTGAGGTAGTATTTGTAGCAGTAATAGTAGTATTAATAGATATACTCTACTGAATGCTGTGTACATTTTTCTTTACAACTTACTGTTTGTGTCAGCAGTCTTTTCGGTTGTTTTGCTTCGCACCTTCACATCATTGTACATCAAACAAAAGCAAACTAAAACCCATCAGTTTACATCCAATATGTTCAATATGTATATGACATATACATGTTTTGGAGCAGCAGATTACAACAACTGAGGTTAGGGCCAGTCCACTGGATTACAGTTAGTAAAAGATTCAAATTTTAAAGTAAATATTAATTCAGAAGACTCAATCATTCTAAACAGTTTAACATTTACAGAGAACAGTTCACCACAATCAGTAGCGGCCTGGCCATCTGGAGAACTGTGACAGTGGGCCGCCTTCCTCAGCTTAAATTTTTGTACTAATAACGAAAAAGGTGGCAGAAGGTTGAGCAACACGGGCCAAACCCCCCACTCTTCTTGCCTGTTGGTCTATTCCATATGAACGTCAATGCAGCCCTTAGCCCCACCCCATCCATCCACCTCACTCACACCACAGTGACTCTGACAGCTGGAAAACAAGCTACAACTGAAAATGGAAAAACAGAGTTTAACTGAAATGCAAGTAAATGTACAAAAGTAACTGACTAGTTCTGTAGTAGTAGGTCCACAGACGCTAAGACCGGGAAGAGGAAGATGCCACAACCCGGTTCATGGGTGAAAGATTAAACAGAGAGGACAGCGAAGCCACAGATAGTGTCATGGGGGGGGTGGCTGCGTGAAGACTGAGGTGCAGACTAAAAGGCGAGGATGCAGTTCAAAAAGATATATTAACTCAAAAAACAAACTGAAACAAGCTTATGTGGAAGCACAAGGTAAAGTCCAAACTGAGGTAAATCCAACAAACACAAGGTAATCCAAAGATCCAGGGAACCTTAACAACAGAGGATGTGACAAAGACTGAACAAAACTAAGGGCTTAAATACACAGGCAAATGAGCAAGGAGGGAAGCACAGCTGAAACACATCAGATACTCAAACAACAGGAAGCAAAGCTAGACAAGGACACATGAGTACTGAATACTACAAAGTAAAACAGAAGTAAAGTACACGGGAACACACTAGAACTGAGGCAAAGAACTAAAATGCAGGACTAAGACCTAAGATAAGAGACAAGACAGATACGAAGTAAACTTAAACATGCGAATGAGTAAAATAATAAACAAGGCTACACAGAGAAACACAGAACCACAAACAGACTTAAACAGGATCAACAAAACAAAGAGCAAACATGGGCAAAACAGCAGAACACAAGACATGGAACCAAAACAATACCAGAATCCTTAACTCATAACAGATGGTGCAGCTGAACAGTACAGTGTTCCCATACACTGATTTATTTGGGGTGGCCTGCGACAATATCAACGCTGACCGCCACATATTTATTTTCAATTGTTTTTACTAGGCCTATTAAAAATCTCTACAGAGCTGCGCGCATGTATTTGCGCACCACCTTATCTCTGTTCACTGCACAAATCTCTCCAACACAACGCTGTCAATGCTGGAGACTCACCACTTTTCAACACAAAGCGACAGACGTTTGCAGGCACGCAGTAACATCACAGTTAATATCGTGGGACATTTATGCAGCAAAACAAAACAAAAATAGTTTAAAACTAGACAGGTCAGAAAAAGGAAACTCTGCAGAGGAAACAGAATTCCCCTTTTAGCGTCTGAAATGTTTGCTCTGATGGAGCTCAGGATTGATCAGGAGGACGGCTGCTTTACTCCAGACTGTGTCTCTGTATGAACCTGGACTGTGTACGAGACCTTTTGGATGTGTTGAAAAACACAGCATATTATTTAACATTAGATCCTGATGATCCTGTCAGCTTGTCGGGAGATTTAAATATGAAGTTATGCTGCTGTGGCTCGTGCGTAAATGCGCACGGCGTCTCTCTTCATGGGGAGACGCTTCACCCCGTTTCACACAACCTGAAATTTGCTAAACGTATTTATTGCGCGCACAATGTTGTCATGTGTTTCCCCAGGTCTGGACACCAACCATCGATGGGGAACAGTTTTTCAACTTGAGGGTTGAATTAGTGTCATTTCCACTGGGAACATGCAAGCATTTGCTAAAAGTTCTCTGAAAATTAGCTTGCAACAAGAAATGTTAGGCTAAATAACTAACAAATTCTATGAGAACTACTTGCACAATAGAAAAGCATGAAATGCAATGTAAATATAGAAGAAACAGATCTGCCTTGTCCAACAAAAGTAACTTAGGTTTAAAAAACAAGCAACTGATTACTGCATTATATTCAACAATATTTTTATATTCTGATTTGTAACCGGCCACATGTATTTTGTTTCCTTCATATAAATAAATACATTTTCCCATTAATTGGTGCAGAAAATGTCTCCAGAATGCAGGAAATTAAGAGTTTAATGGTCAAAATTTCTGGGGAGGATCTCCAGACCCCCCAATCAAATACCCTATTTCATCAATGAATATTTTTTCAAAATAGCATTGGAGTATCTTGTTGACTAATATGAGGCCTTAAATGTTCCCACCACTTCAGCTGCGTCCACATGGTCCTAAAGCCTTTATTTAAGTTGAGCTTGTTATCAATGTTTTTAATTCAAATTTGTTTTATTAATAGGCTATAGACTGAATATAATTATGGAGGTCTGGACCTCAGTGACCTCATAGCTGGTTATGGCCATGCCTTTTAAAAGTAGTAGCCTACTGCCATAGTGATCAATGGCTGTGATGCTGCTGGGTGGTTTATTAGAGGCTGGTCCTGTTTGTACGTGCCTGTATTAGCAGGGTGGCCGTGGTGGAGTATAAGGTGGATCGTTTTGGTGGCCCGGTCTGGATCAAAGTCCAGCGCTATTTTTGCTCACAGTCTGTCCAAAATTTCCAAAATGTCATGCTGCTCATTCTTTCTGTGGATACATCAACTTATTTTGCCAATATAGTAAATGGGGCCCCAATTTTTAACGTTTTCATGGTTGCACAACAAATGTTACTAACAGGATAGTAAAATATTACTTTAATATTATTTCATATTCTGATCATTACAATTTCCACTTGTATATATTGTCCAGTTTTAAGTAAGAAGTCACATTATGATGATGATCACATTCAGGTCAGCCACCTAGAACAACCAGCTGGGCCGTGTGGGGGCCCAGGTAGATTGATGTGTAAACAAGGATACAGTATCTGATCCATATCAATGACATGATGGGTTTTAAGAAATCTTTCTTGATTTAAAAAAACTGAACTTACCTTCAGGTGGGGAACGCTTGTTAGTTTTGAATACAACTGAAGCGTAGCTGACCTCCTCCTCCGCCATCGCTACAGTCCTTCTGTTGAGTTCTATCTGACTTGTAGACAGAATAACCACAGTTGTTAAACCACAGAGCATCGTCTTGGGGAACTGCTTGTTTCCTTTTTTTAGCTGGGTCTGTCACTCACAGCCTTTATATAAGCAACTTCCGTTTTTAGTTGAGAAAGAAAAAAATATAAAACCGTATGAGAAAAACACTTCGCAAATATTTCCCAAATATACCCCGAATTCAGACACACAGAAACTCCCCTATTTACTGGGAGAAATGCCAGAATGCCAAACCATTGCAGCAAAATATCTCCTCATGCCACAAACTGAGGACAACCAGTGGAAACTCAGAATAGACTGATAAATATTATAAATAATTGTACTATAAAATTTTAAATTATTATTATTATTTTCATTTTTGTCATTTCAGTAATTGTTCCTTTATTTGTTTTTTGTTTTTTAATTTCACATTTGACACTGATTTTTAGTTGTTTTTGTTTGTTCATCAGAGACCTCTGATGTTTTACCTGGAATCTGCTGCTACTCTCCCAGTTTGGGGGTCACAGCCCCCAGTGCTCCGATTACCACTGGCACCACTGTTGCTCTTACTTTCCACATCTTTTCTAGCTCCTCTTTCAGCCCTTGGTATTTCTCAAGCTTCTCGTGTTCCTTCTTCTTGATGTTGCTGTCGCTTGGGATTGCCACATCTATCACCGCAGCCTTCTTCTGCTGTTTGTCGATCAACATGATGTCTGGTTGGTCAGCCATCACCAGTTTGTCAGTCTGGATCTTGAAGTCCCAGTGCACCTGGGGTCCTGCCTGGTGTGGTAGACCCCGGCCTCTATTTATCCTGTACTGAGTGCCTGTTCTAGTACCATCACGATTAGTGCTTCTGTGCTGTTCTTCAGTCCAGCCTTTTCCAGCCACTGGTAGGATTTCTTGATTTCGGCCACTTCTTCTATTTGTCTGTGGTACATGCCGTGCAGCGGCTTGTCTCTCCATGAAGGTTCTTCATCTTCCTTGTCCTTACCCTCGGGTTTCTGCTACCTGAGGTATTCACTAAGCCCTTCATCTTTGGGGTCATCTTCCTGCTGTACTCCTGGATCTTTGTTGTTTCATCCTGGACAGTGGTCTTGACACTCACTAGCCCTCAGCCTCCCTCATATTTGTGGTGAAACCCTCCATGCATTGTGAGGAGCTTTTTTGTCTTGATGTCAGTAACCTCTATCTCCTCCTTTGGCCAGTTTATTATACCAGTGGGGTATCTGATGACTGGCAGGGCATGCAGGGTATGTGTTGATGGCTCGGATCTTGTTTTTCCCATTCAGCTGACTTTTAAGGAACTGCCATAATTTTTGCAGGTATTGGGCTGTGGCGGACTTCCTTGCTGCCTCCTCATGGTTTCTGTTAGCCTGCGGCACCCCAAGGTATTTGTAGCTGTCCTGAGCATCTGCAATGTGGCCTTCTGGTAGTTCAATCCCCTTGGTTCTGATCATCTTCGCTCTTTTTGATACCATGCGACCACACTTGTCCAGTCCGAACAACATTCCAATGTCATCGCTGTAGATCCTGGTAGTGTGGATCAGTGAGTCGATGTCTTGCTCATTTCTGTCATACAGCTTGATGTCATCCATGTAGAGCAGGTGACTGATGGTTGTTCCACTTCGGAACCGGTATCCGTAGCCAGTCTTTGTGATGATCTGGCTGAGGGGGTTCAGGCCTATGCAGAACAGCAGCGGTGATAGATCACCTTGGTATATGCCGCACTTGATGGTGACTTGTGCAATTGGCTTTGAGTTGGCTTCCAGACTTGTTTTCCACAGCCCCATTGAGTTCTGGATGAAGGCTATTAGTGTCCTGTTGATTTTGTACATTTCCAAGCATTCTAGTATCCATGTATGTGGCATTGAGTCGTAAGCTTTCTTGTAGTCAATCCAGGCGGTGCACAGATTGGTCTGCCTGGTCTTGGTGCTTGGCTCCTCTGGTAATACTGCCCATTCCCTTCTGGGCCCTGTCCATGTATTGAGCCATGAGCCTACTCATCTTAGCCACTATGATGCCTGACAGGAGCTTCCATGTTGTGCAGAGGCAGGTTATTGGCCGGTAGTTGGATGGGATTGTTCCCTTCTGGGGGTCCTTCATGATCAGGACTGTCCATCCTTGGGTTAACCATTCTGGGTGGGTCCCATCCATCAGCAGTTGGTTCATTTGTGCTGCCAGACGTTTATGGAGTGCAGTTAGTTTCTTCAGCCAGTAGATGTGGATTATGTCAGGGCCTGGTGCTGTCAAGCTCTTCATACCTGCCACTCTTTCTTGGATGTCTGCCGTTGTAATGGTTACTGGATCTTGTTCTGGGAGATTACTGTGATCTGTTCTTAGATCCACTAGCCACTGAGCATTGGTGTTGTGGGACGCTTCTTTGTCCCATATGTTCTTCCAGTACTGTTCAGATTCCTGGGTGGATCTGATCTTGTGTTATTACCCTGCCACTGAGAGTACACTTTGGATGGTTCGGTGGGGAACATCCGGTTTATTCTCCTGGCTTCTGCTTCTCTCTTGTATCTTTTTAGGTGGGTAGCCAGATCAAGGCAACACGAAGAGACACACCCAAACAAACCCTTTTGTTTTATTTACTTTATTTAATGAACTGTATGAAATGAATTGTTCTTTTGTATTTTATTTGTAACTTTGGCAATATTGTTGTTTTACATTCTTGCCAATAAAGCTGAATTGAATTGACGGGCTTTATGGAGACTGAACAATTTGCAGGTTCCTCTCTTAAATCACATCATATCTTGATATTCAACATTTCATTATTGTGGCCCTTTCAAAGTAGAAGAAAATCCACATTTGATGATAGTAACACTTTTAGTCTCTTAATTGTGATATTCAGTTCAATTCAATACAAATTTGCTCCATTGGTATGAATGTTAAGTACAGTATTCATCATCACACTTCACAGCATTCCATTTCTTGGAAGGTGTCCCTCTGATAGAAATCACACAATGAGCTTCACCAGAAGGTGCTTCTGTCCAGTAGCTGAGGAAAGAACGTGATGGTTAGATCCCAGCTGACACATTTTATTATTCATGGTGTTTAGAAAATCATCTTAGTCTTGTGTCTTTAGAAAAGTTCCAATGATCTCATACCATGAATGATGGTAGACTAATTGGCCCCAGGGAAAATCAACATATTTTTGATGTTCACAGAAAGACAAAATCAGTTTATCATGTTTAACCACTGTACTGACAAAAACACTTTGTGTCTTTAACGGTTTCTGACTTCGTGCAGCTTCTTTTCTAAACCCTCTAAATCAGCTAAATAACCCACACATTGATCTCCATCCTTTTTTCATCATATACACAGAAAATACATTTGACATGTACTGTATATCTCTAATGTTATCAAGGTTTGTCTGAGGTTCTCCTGTGCAGGATTAGAATGCTATACATTTTGATCAAAGGAGTTCACATTTATTATGCACATTTCAAAGTTGTTTAAGCACATTTAAGAAATCCTTACAAAATAAATTTCAATATATTGTTTTCATTTCTGTTTAAATTAAATCTTTAGTCCAAATATAAGTAATTAGATTACATCTCAGGGGGAGAAACGTTATATTTTAAACTGCTCTCTAAAAATCCCTCTGACTAAAAGAATGACGTTTACAGTGTACCAATGTTATATTTCACAGAGAAGAGAATGGTTTTTAGTTCTGCTTTGAAGTTGTGACAGTTGTTGTTTGGTTAGTGGTGAATGCTGAGTTGATGGCAAGTTTTCTACTTTAGTTGTTTAAAGCCACACTGTTTGTCTGCAGCAAACAATTTTCAACACAATTCAACGTCACACCATGATTACTAAACTCCACCACCTGCATGTGCCACCTCTCCTCATTCGCTGGATCCATAATTTCCTCATTGACAGACCACAGGCAGTGAGGGTGGGAAGCACTACATCCACCACCATTACTGTCAACACTGGAGCCCCCCAAGGCTGCGTCCTGAGCCCCTTTCTTTACACTCTCTACACCAATGACTGCATTAGCCCTTCTCCCATTACAAAATACTTCAAATACTCTGATGACTCAGCCATACTCGCCCACCTCTCTGACACAGAATCAGTTACAGCATATCACCAATCCATTGCACACTTCACACAATGGTGTAAAGACAGCCACCTCCTCCTCAGCGTCACAAAGACAAAGGAACTTATCCTGGACATACGCCAGTGTTGTGAACAAACAGTGTGGATTTGTGCATTTTAAATCAAATACATTTGGACTACTCCAAATTCTTGGAGGAGGGGGTGAGATATCAACTCAACAGACAGTCGAAGCGACTCCAAGGAAGAGGTGAAAGGTTTGCTGTATCTGGTCTGATTGTAAAACTGGCCACCTTTGGCAGCAGCCGTGATAAGCCTCGGTGCCTGACTGTTAAAATGACAAAGGAACACTGACCAGAGATTAGCGTTCTCATGAACAGCCTATCAAAACTCTTCGTAAGAGAGGGCAGGAAACCCTAAACTGCCCCCACACGCGTAACCACGGCAACTGACCTTCTTGTCTTTTTAATTACCTCACATCAAAGGATATTCTCCTCTTCACGCGCAGGTGTGAGAAACTTGAGACGCCAGAGAAAGGACACATTCCTTTGTGTGGACAAGGAATACTGTCTCCTCATAACTTGCCATTATCTTGTTTAATTAAATAATCTTTTAGTTACTTGATTAGGTCTCTACACTCCATTTGAGTAGTTATGTTACCATGTTGGTGTTATTTGTTGTTGAAAAGAATCTAAATAAGTTAATTTTGCAGTGTTTTAATTTTCAGCTAGGTCACCTGACTTTATTCATTTTATGTGTAACCAAAGCTTTGTTCACAACACTTTCTGACACTTCCTTTAGAAATGATGATAAAGAAATGTCATCCTATACTATTAATTTTCCAGCTTGAATTTAAGGTTAAAAATGACTAAATTCCCCAGCTCCTAAGAAGATTGTTTTAGGATTAATCAGAGCTATCGTCATATAGCCCAAGCTCCCCCAAGTGAACAAAATAAGTATTACATGCCATCGTCTGAAATGCCCTTTAATGTATAAATGTCACTCTGTATTTATCTTGTCCATAATCTGATGTATCTTGCTTATATTCTCTAAGAACATGTAACCGCCAATATATCCAGAAAGCTAGTTAAGTTCCTCTCATCTGTGATTCCTATGAAATGCTAACCTTTTAAGGTCTAACTACTGATAATTGTTTTCCTTTTATCAAAAGCTTAAAACTAAGAATGGTATAACCGTTTGATAATTAAGGTTTGATTGTGGGAAGATATTTGATTACAATATGCGCAAATAGATTTTTCTTTTGATAAGACATTAAAAGTTAAAGAAAAGACAAGCCCTGCCTCAGGGGAACAAAGGACTGCCCTCTGGGAACCACGCCCCAACAGACAAAAACAGCGACACATGCGCGTGTTCGCTCTCTTGTCCTCTGCTTGCTCCTGACTCTCCAACGGCGCTTCGGCACGCGCCCAGCGTGCCCATCTCCCGGCAACGCCCTAAGATTCAACCCGGCGCAGCAAAGGCTTGTTCGTTTTCAAGCCACACACGCGAAGTGCTGCGACCTCAGATTTCCCTTTAACAGCAACTTTACTTGCGTTTTATTTTCTTTTGTTTTGTTAAAAGTTATCAGTCCGATCCTACTTTTGTTGAAAAACGAGGACAAACAGACGGTACAGCCCCTGTGCGCTGCTGAATCTCTGCTGGTAGCTACTACTATATTTTCTTTATAGGCTAGTGTTGGAGCATGACTTTAAATTACCCTTTTTAAACTATGTGTAGTCCTTGGTCCTGCGTGTTCTGTTAATCAGTTTTATTACAAGTAAATGAATAAAGCTTCCAGAGCTCTGGGTTTTGATTCTTCCTTTCCCTGACCACCAACAAGCTGGGTCAGTTCATGAAGTCTGACTCGCTATCTCTCCCTGACCCAGCATACATCTTCAAGTCATAAAAAGTGTAGGTCAGTGGATGATTGGCCCACGTCCTCTGACCCCAATGTTTCGTTCTCCGACTCCACGAATCACGATCGACCCATAAAGCATGGACAGCGGCCCATTGGGTAATTTTCTATACTGACATTGGGCTGGCCCAATCACATCTCTTACTAGCCCCCACCCCCTCAGCTCTCTGTTTCTTGCATTACAGCCCATTCTTCAGATGGCTGTTGCCAAATGCGCGAAAATAAGCGATATGTTTGTTTGCGGCTGGTGCTGCAGGTGTTAGGTTCCACTGAAAAGGATTCATGTGCGGACGCAATGGTATGAGGACACAGGCTGAATTTATTAATGTGCACAGAGAGAGAGCCAAAGGGTTGGAGAGGTAGCGGGGATTTCCAGGCACGGAGAGAATCCGACGACGGTGTTTCTGGTTTCTGTCCGGGCGGACAGACAGGCAAGCGGGCTGAGAGCAGATAGGCAACGACTCCGCACACGGGGTAACTGTGAGACGAAAAAACAAGACGTTAGGGGAGATCGCAGGAAGTACTCAACAAAATATGTAGAGTGGCCGGAGCAATATACCACTGTAGGTAAACTGACGAACTGGCGACGAGTGGGAGCTGAACCAGAGCTTAAGACTGCTGGAGTTGATGAGGGTGATGAGCCACAGGTGCGGAGCGCTGCAGGTGGAGCTGAGCCAGGCCCGGACACGCCCATACACACACAGACAGGACAAGGCAGACACGACTGACAGAGACAGCAGGGAAGGGAAACACTGGGAACACAAGGAAAAGAGGGGAAGGCGAAGCCAAACCATAACAGCAGGAGCTTCAACATCAGGAGTAAAAGAGCTGGGCAGAAGAGGAGTCACAAAGTGAGCAGAGTGAGAGAGAGAGCAGGAGGAGAATGGAGGTGAAGCGGTAAGCATGGAGTAGCTCAACCTGCAGGGAGGAAGGGTCATATACACTGGGGACATGTAGCCATCACTTTTTGAAAGCATTTGTTAAGCAAAAAATAATAATAAGCTACTGATTACTGCATAACATTTTATGATATTTTTACATTGTGAATTGTCACCTGCCACCTGAACTTTGTGCTTCCCTTTATAAAAATGACATTTCTACCACAAATTGGTGCAGAAAATGTCTCCAGAATGCAATTAATGCTCAAAATCTTCTGGAGGAGAACCACCAAACCCCCCTATTCAATATTTCTATTAGGTCTATTAAAATATACTCTTACCAATCTTGTGCAAAAGTCAGTGTTTCATCACACCGAATGGACCGAGTGTATTGGCGAGGGGTGTCTGACCGATTTCGGTGGGCCGTCTCGGCCAAAAATGTCAGGGCCGATTTTTTTGTCCCAGTCCAGCCCTCTCCCTCCCCCATCTGCCTGTTTTCCTGTTCCAGTCTCCTTATCTGATCATGCAGAGACCCCCTGTAACTGCCCTTCTCCAAAAGTTTAATAAAGTTTTTTCTAGTTTATTAAATGATAGACCAACATATAAACTTCTACCTATAAAATAAATCAGAGATCAATATAAGAAAACACAATAATTTTGGTTACCCTGAGTAATATACAAATCATACTATCTTAATCTCTCGCTAGAAAACGTAAAAATATATCTAGTAGAAATTATTGAAAATGAATATGTTCATTTTGAGCCCGTTCTCATCTCAGGGCGTTTCTGGGGCGTCCCGTACAGACCGGAAGTAGCGGTAGCTAGCTAGCTATCTAGGTTTGTGATAAAGGTGTTGACAGCCCCACGAAGCCCCTACCCTTACCACAACCATCAGAAATGTTAGTACCTAATCCTGATGTGATTGATGCTTGAATATATAGATAATCATTTGAGCAAACTCTGTAGCTTGTGTTTCTAATTGTTTTTTCTGTCTGGCCTCGTACAATTGTATGTGTTGTGGTTGGTTTAGGCCAGTGGGGTCCGAGGACCTCTAGGGATTCTTGAGGGGTTTCCAGGGGGTCCCCAACAAAAAGTGAAATCTTTTAATTCAACCCGATCGCATCTCATGCATCACATATACACGCTTTGGAAAAGTCGTGTCTATTGTACACAAAACGACGATTTTGCGTGTATATGATACGCTGCAGTTTGCAATAGCGTTGCAACACAAAGGAGGTTAACCCTACCTGCTAGCACATCGGCCGTGTGCACAGCTGTAGGGTTAGCCTGTCGACATGCATATATTTACTGACTTAGGTTTAGGCCCTAACTAATGCCATGGTTGAGGTTAGGGAAGTTGCCTCAGGGGGCTGTCAACTCCTTAAACAAAACATCGCTAGCTAGCTAGCTAGTCACCCCGGGGCGTCTCATACACACGTACCTGGGGGCGTCCACCATACACGCACAAATTTGTGTACAATAGACACGGCTTTTCCAAAGCGTGTATATGTGACGCCTGAGCATGAGAACAGGCTGTTTGTTTTCACTATTATTCCATCCATAAGTAACACAGTTACAGAACATATGACTATTTTGGTCATGGGTTTTTATACTCTTTCTGTAAGAAAACATCTAAACACCAAAATCCTATCAGATGGGGAATCCTGGGACATAATCTTATCAAATGGGGACTGTGCTCTAATTTGTCAGTTTGGGGGTCCTTGACATGAAAACCAAAACAAGAACCACAGGTTTAGCCTAGTTTTTTTTAGTTTTTGAATGAAACATGCAATGTCTTGCAGTGTATGATGTATTTAATAAGATCATAAGTTAAAGTATTAACTTGTGCAACTGTATAATAACAACATTGTTGTAATTTTCAGCAAAATAGAACAAGATGTTATTCTCATAACATTTAATCAACCCACAGAATATGACTAACAGAAGCACAAAGATACAATCCTTCACGTCAGAATAAGACATTTACTTCACTGTTAGAATGTTTTCTCATACCTTTTTTTTTAACCACTTCCTTTTTCACTTCCCCTTTTGCCTGGAGGCAGAAAAAGAGGACCTGGGCCAGCAGATCGATTGCAGAAATGTAAAACATCATGTTTTGAGGGGGAGCTGTGTGTTAGAGCTGTTCTTGATAAATTAGGTTGTTGGCAAATGTCTTGCAGACACAGTGTAAGATATGAAAACACTGAGATATACAATATCAACAAGATCATCATTTATACCACGGATATTTGTGATACCTGTAATTGTGATGCACTGTGTGTTCGGACACCTTTTGTTTGAACTTTTTCAGTAATTTGACTTTCAGTAGCTCATCTTTTCGATCAGAACACACGGGCCAGCCTTCGCTCCCCACGCGCATCAGTGAAGCTGTCCATGATTTCCTTTTGTCGACCACTTTCAGTAGGTACTGACCACTGCAGACCAGGAAAACCCCACAAGAGCTGCAGTTTCAGAGATCCTCTGACCCTGGACAAAATGTTAAACTTGCTGCCTAATATATCCCACCCACTGACAGGCGCCATGGTAACGAGATGATGAGTGCAGTTCACTTCACCTGTCAGTGGTCATAATGTTCTGGCTGATCTGTGTGTATCAGAACACAAATAGTAACCAGACCCTGGAACATTCTCTTGATAAGAAGTTCTGCAGCGCCTCCTGTTGGACAGTTAGTAAAAATGTAAACTGTCACACAGGAAACAGGAAACTGAGCAGTCTTGTTGGTCCCTTTCATCAACCTGCTGGTACACTGCATATCTAACAAAACAGAAGAAAAGCACATTCAAAGTTATTAAACATTTCATTAATAAATTAACAGTTAAATTCTTCTTTAGGCCAGTGAGTGTATTTTCCTAAATGCTGGAGTCAGTAGGTATCAATGCTCCACTGAGCTCAACCGACATAGTTCCATTCAAAATCATCACAGAAAGACAAGACTCAAGTTTCAGCGTATTAGAAAGTATCCTACTGGCAGATAAACAAACATTACATTTTTAAACTGAAAGGCAGTTTCTGTGTTCTTCTGTTTCTGAAAAATAGCATGAAGTTCAATAGCAGACCTATATGAGGGTGGTAAGGGAAATGTAAAAGTTTACAGTGTGCCAGTTTTAAAAGTGTATAGTTTTTAGTGCTTTGATCACTAACAGTAAAACCCAACACACTGCCACTGATGGAAAATACAGTGATAAATAAATCTCAAGCTTCACAATATTGCATTTGTGAAATGTAGGCTAGGCAGCTTCAACTCTCCTGCTAATCCAGGAGCCATAACTGTCCCAGCTATTATAACAAAAAGTATCAGTTTAAGCACTGTACTGACATCAGTTTCACAGTTAGTTTATGATTTCATGCAGCTTCTTTTCTAAACCCTCTCAGTCAGCAAACAAATCCACACATTGATCTCCATCCCTTTTTCTATCATTTACAGAGAATACATTTGACATACAGTACATGTACACATAAATCAGTGGATAATTTACAAAATATTGTGAAAACCATTGAAAATGTGTCAAAATACAGAATCAACACAAAACCAAAATTTTTCAGTATTTTATATAAGTCTTATCAAGGTTTGTCTGAGGTTCTTCTGTGCACAAATATCCCACAAAGATCTGGATCAATACAGTTCACAGATGGATGTCAGGATAAAACACAAGCACACAAACATATTTAACCTGTGAGCAAATTATGTTTTCTAGGTCACCTGACATGTGTGTGTTTGGACTGTGGAAGGAAACTGAAGCTCCCAGAAACTCTTGTCAGCCCAGGAACAATATGTCAGCCTTGTTAACAAAAGTAGCTTTTTTATGTGCGGGGGGGAAGCCCTATTGTCCTCTACCAAGCTCTTTTGACCCCACATTCGACCACCATTTATAGTGGAAATGTCATCATTAATGTAAAGCGAAACACAAAATTCAGCCAGTGGGTAACAATTCAAAATATAAAATTATAATTGAATACAATACAGTAAGGCTCTCAGACAGTCTGTGTATGTGGATCAACTTTTCTCATTTGATAACATCCCTGCTGAGTTAATATATCTAGGAATAATAATAATATCTTTATTTATCGAGCACTTTTTATAAAACAAGTTACAAGGTGCTGTAACAAGTGCAAAGACAATAAAATCCGTAAAACACATTATAAAAGCAATAAAATACATGTGTAAAATAAATATTAAAAAATATAAAATAAAGTCAAATAAAATCAGGAAAGGCTCTCCTATAAAAGTATGTTTTAAGAAGGGGCTTAAAAGAGTTCACTGTGGACCTGATTTCCTCAGGCAGGCTGTTCCAGAGCCTCGGGGCCCTGACTGCGAACGCTCTGTCCCCTTTAGTTTTCAGTTGAGACTGTGGAACAGACTGCAGACTGCTGGTGTGTATGGGACTAAAAGGAGATATAGCAGGGCGAGAGCTTTAAATTAGTCTTCCTTCCTCTTTTCTGTCTTTTGTTTGGGGAAGTAATCTCTAAAAAAATTAGCATGTGGCATGTTTTCATCTCAACGATACATTAATTAATTAAATTCATTTATAAACCCCTGAACTTTATTAGTTCCTGTGTTTCAGCAGGTTTTCTGTTCATGTTCAAAACTTTCTGCACATTCAAAATCTCTCCTACCTATCTTTCCTCTGGCATTTTAAAAATAAAGTTAAAATACTTTCAATCTAATGAGCCATATTTTAACAGAAATCTACCTATCCTGTACTCTGCGGTGCACTGGCATACATTTTTGCTTTGTTGATGTGGTAGCATCCCCGTTAGACAGACACAGGACAGTTTGGGACTGTACTGGATGAGACAAGGAGGCAGAATACCCAAACAACCTGAACACACTTATATTAGAGGATCTGTTTTTTTGCACACGCATGAAAAATGTTTAACTTTTTAGTCCCCAGTACCCTTCTCAAGTATGACTGCAGTGTTTAAAGAGATAAAGCCTTCTTTTTGCAGATCCATCTGTTTCTGGCACCACAGCTCACTGATTTCCATCCTTCTGTCTGGACAGAAATTACACACTGACCGTTGGTAGCAGGTTGTTGTATCCAGGAGCTGAGGGAAGAACATGATGTTTAGATGGAGGTTGATAGATTTTATGCTTCAAAATGTTTATGAATGTGTCTCTTACTTTTCAGTCAGAACACTTCCATCGACCCACTTCCATTTCCCATCTTCAGCTCTCAGGCCAATCCAGTATCCCTTGGTTCCTGAACTGCCCCAACTGTTATTACTGATGAATGTCTGACAACAGAGAGACAGTTATCAGATATTTAAACACTATACTTAAATTAACACACTGTGGCCTACAGACTCAGTGTGTTCAGAACTACACAAAATAAACTTTCTTTGAATATAGGCTGTCTTCTCGTTACCTTCTCCGTTTGATCAGCTATAACAACCAAATCTGAAATCTTTCCTCTGCAGTTTTCTCGAGCTTCTTCCCAGGTTTTCTGACCAGAAACATCAGGGTCATTAATCCCATAGCAGCTGGACTGGGAGGGTAACCAGCCATCCTGACAAGCTTTACACTGTCTGTCTGAAACAACAGAGACAAACCGATAAACATTGTTACTGCGTTGTGAAATTATTATTATTTTTTACTTTAATCATGGGATCTGAACATACTTTGGTTCTTTGGTTTTGGGCAGTAGGCATCAATGCTCCACTGAGCTCGACTGACGTTGAGCTCATTCCACTTTGTCTCCAGCTTCATTTTTTGTGATGTCAGGTTCTGGTTTTCTGCAGACAGCTTGGTGTTTTGTGATGTCAGGTTCTGGTTTTCTGCAGACAGCTTGGTGTTTTGTGATGTCAGGTTCTGGTTTTCTGCAGACAGGTTTGTGATGTTACTTTTTAAGACAGTATAGGCTTGTGTCAGGTTCTCCAACTGGACTGTCAGATTGTTGTGTTCCCTCCTCAGGTTTTCATTTTCTGAGCTGAGTTTGTTGTTCTGGTTTGTCAGGTTTCCATTGAGAGCCAGTAGAATCGTTTGGTTTTCTTTCAGCTGATTCTGCTCACTTTCATGAATTAATGTAACAACTGCAAATAGGAAATAAGCTTCTTGAGTGATAATAATGATGCATTTTTGGAAGCTTTGTGTTTTTTAGACTTATGGGAGCTGTAGGACTTCCTAAGACCTTTGGTTCCTACTGAACCCTTAAATATTTGACACTGCCTAAAATAGCCAGGCTCTTTCAGCTGTGCACTAGCAGGCCTTTATGGCAGCAGGACTGCGTCTGTGGGACAGTGAAGGAACATGTCACCCAGTGCAACACTGTGACTCGCTGAAGTGTTTTTCATAGTTTGTAGACATTTGTGGGTTTCTATGGCACAGCTGGATAAGTCTTTGATACACAGATACTTTTGTTTGTAGGATCAATTCAGTGTTGGTTTGGGGCTGATCATGGAATATGTTGACAGTGGAAAAAAATATAGAATATCATTTGACTCATTGTTTAATGCCTTTTATGCATACATTACATACACACTAATGCTGTCACCAGTCTTCCTCTGCTGTGTTGTGGCTTCTGTTTGTATATGAAAGATATATTCAATCAACTCAACTTGTTTTTCAAATTTGTCTTTTATTTTCTTTGGCTTTATTAGTTGGCCTGATGCTTTCCGAGATGCTGCACTCTACATTACAATGGGCAGAATATGGAATAAATGGTTGAACATTGTCAAAAATAAAAGTCACATTACCAAGAACAGTCTTATTGCTTACGTACTGTCTACTGTCTATATTGTGTCGAGAAATGAACTTTGTTTGTAACAGATTTAGACTAGAGGCAGAAATCTATAGGTAAAACAACCTGTTAATAGATCCTCTGGTTATGGTTATAGTAATGTTACAGAGGAAAACTGGTGCTGTTATTCTTTCTAAGTTCTGCCTCATGTCTGAGTCTGAGGTACTGCATAGACTACCTGTTTTGTATACTTACTGTAGACACAGACTGCTATGATGCCCAACAGCAAAATGACACAAAGAATCCCCAAACAACAAGCCACCTGCTGATAGCAGCGACCTCTGCTGTTTGTTTTCTTGTCTGGCAAAAGTCCTGCTGAGAATAAACAACAGATATAATTAAGTCTGAGTTAACCAAATCAACTGGGTACTTTTCAAAGTTACAGGATTTTTACACCAAAAAAACTTTTTTATATTAAAAAGTCAGTAAGTAAAAGACAGTAAAGATACCCACATGATTTGACTAACTCAGACTGCTAAAAGCTTCAGATGAACTTTGGAACACATTTCTATACAGAACAAAGACTTTACATTTTGTCTCCCATCTCTTACAGTCGAAGCACATTACAAAGGAAATTATTACAGGCAGCAAAACATGTTTCAGTATTCACATGGGAACCTTGTTTAATGATGGACTTTAAAATGTGTGAACCTGTTTTTTTGGCTTTCAAATGGCTTTTTGCCATTGTGCTAGAAGTAGTGGTAGCATTAGAAGCAGTAATAGAAGAATTGGTGGTAGTTGTAACAGCAGAATTTCTGTAGTTTTAGTGGCTGTAAAATGTTGCAGTTGAAGCACTCGTCAAACACTTGGCAAAATACAGATTAGAAAATCTCAAAATATAAATTCCCTACTATGGCTTAAACTCCAAAAACAATGGATCCTACACTTCCCATAATTCAAGGTGATTTTATCTTTTCACTAGAGCTTCCCTGCCTGTGAAACAGCAACATCTTTTTGAACTCCACACCCCCAGTTTGTAAGTCTTTGTTAAAATTAGCAGTCTCTAAGTTATTAACAAAGCTCCTACTGTTTTCACAGGCTGAATAATAGTTGTAATAATGATAAATCTGAGGTAGTATTTGTAGCAGTAATAGTAGTATTAATAGATATACTCTGTGTAGTCCTTGTACTCCTGGACCTTAGCGCTGCTTTTGACACCATTGATCACAACATCATGTTAGACAGACTGAGGCACTGGGTGGGGATCTCTGCTACTGCCCTAGAATGGTTTATTGCAACAGCCTTTTCACCTGTTTAACCCAAAAATCTACTGATCGACTCCAGACTGTCCAGAACTCAGCTGCCAGGCTTTTAACCAGAACAAAGAAATATGACCACATTACTCCTATTTTAGCTTCATTACACTGGCTCCCAGTATGTTTTAGAATTGACTTTAAAATTCTATTGATCACTTTTAAAGCTCTTCATGGCCTCTCGCCTTGTTATATTTCTGACCTTTTAGTCCCATATACACCAGCACGTACCTTGAGATCCTCGGGCAGAGGTCTGTTGTCTGTTCCAGAGTCTCGACTGAAAACTAAAGGGGACAGAGCGTTTGCTGTCAGGGCCCCGAGGCTCTGGAACAGCCTGCCCGAGGAAATCAGGTCGGCTGAGTCAGTGAACTCTCTTAAGTCCCTTCTTAAAACATACTTTTATAGGAGAGCCTTTCCCGATCTTATTTGACTTTATTTTATCCCTTTTATTTTATTGTATTTTACTAATTTTATATTTATCTGTATTTTAGTCTTTTCAATGTTTTCATGCTTTTATCTTGTATTGTTTTTTTGTATTATTGTCTCTTGGGTATTATTGTCTTTACACTTGTTAAAGCACTTTGTAACTTGTTTTTGAAAAGTGCTCTACAAATAAGGATTATTATTATTATTACTCTACTGAATGCTGTGTACATTTTTCTTTACAACTTACTGTTTGTGTCAGCAGTCTTTTCGGTTGTTTTGCTTCGCACCTTCACATCACTGTACACAGTTTCCTCCTCCTTATTAGCTGAAAGGTTGAAGAACACAATCTTGTGGTTAATTGCTTCATTTTGTTTACATTTTAAAAGCTTTTACAGGTTTATTAGATTATTTGAATTTATTGCTATTGTCCCAGTATCTTCTGTTAGAATGAGAAATAATTCAGTGTTTTTCCCAGAACTGTATTCTGTGTAGACCTTCACAGGGCAGCTAAAACCCAAATTAACCAACTCTCACATTCAGCAGATCATGAAAGGGGAAACTCTGCATTTTATGGGAAACATTTTTAAAATAACCAGTTCATTACGAATGCTTCTGCCTGGTTTTAGGAAGCTGTGGTCAGTGGAATCTCCAGTGTGGGTTACATAAATGGGCACTATCAAACAAAAGCAAACTAAAACTCATCCGTTTACATCCAATATCTTCAATATGTATATGACATATATGACAAATAGATGTTTTGGAGACTACAACAATTGATTTTAATTTATCTTAGTTCAGATGACACAACCATTCTAAACAGCTGAACATTTATAGAGAGTTCACCACAATTTAAACAGTTTACAAAACAGCATTTCCAAAATGTCATGCTGCTCATTCTTTCTCTGGATACATCAACTTCTTTTGCCAATATAGTAAATGGGGCCCCAATTTTTAACGTTTTCATCGTTTGCACAAAAATGTTACTAACAGGATAATAAAATATGACTTTAATATTATTTCATGTGTATTTACTGTCCAGTTTTACTGGAGAAAATACTAGTGTAAGAAATCACATTATGATGATGATCACACAGAGATCAGCCACCTAGAACAACCAGCTGGGCCGTGTGGGGGCCCAGGCAGATTGATGTGTAAACAAGGATACAGTATCTGATCCATATCAATGACATGATGGGTTTTAAGAAATCTTTCTTGATTTAAAAAAACTGAACTTACCTTCAGGTGGGGAACGCTTGTTAGTTTTGAATACAACTGAAGCGTAGCTGACCTCCTCCTCCGCCATCGCTACAGTCCTTCTGTTGAGTTCTATCTGACTTGTAGACAGAATAACCACAGTTGTTAAACCACAGAGCATCGTCTTGGGGAACTGCTTGTTTCCTTTGTTTAGCTGGGTCTGTCACTCACAGCCTTAATATGAGCAACTTCCGTTTTTAGTTGAGAAAGGAAAAAATATGAAACCTTAAGAGAAAAACACTTTCCCAAATATACCCCGAATTCAGACACACAGAAACTTCCCTATTTACTGGGAGAAATGCCAGAATGACAAATCATTGCAACAAAATATATCTCCTCATGCCACGAACTGAGGACAACCAGTGGAAACTCGGACTAGACTGATAAATTTTATAAACAATTGTACTATAAAATTTTAAATTATTATTATTTTTATTTTTGTCATTTCAGTAATTGTTCCTTTATTTGTTTTTAGTTTTTTAGTTTCAGATTTGACACTGATTTTTTAGTTGTATTTTTTGTTTCTTGTCTATTAATACTACACACGTTTACTGTTTAATTTATTTATTCTTTTTTTTTTTTTTTTTAACAAATATACCCGAATATATAATTTATATATAATGACCGATCTACACCAAACTCGGGGACCTTATCTGGCACGACTTCCAGGGGGCTGTATGAAATTTGGTGTCAATTGACCTCTAGGTGGCACTTCAATCCTCAGTCAAATTCCTCGTATGTGAACACATACCTGGCAATAAAGCTGACTCTGATTCTATTAACCGTATATGAAATAACACTCCCATAGACATACATTTATTTTATATTTCTGGAACCACAAATCCCTTTGATTTCAAACTCTGGTCGTTTATTCACCGCGGGCCCCGAAGCCACGGTGAGGTGCCCGAGTCGCCTTGGTTTACTTTCTGTTTTGTGTTTCACAAGGTAAGGAGGGCCCCCGAGCACTATACCACTAGAAACACTTAAATACCGTTAATGTTACTGTCTGTGTTCTAAACATATGCAGAACACTCGTTCCCAATGTGATTATGTAACTGATAGGACCTGTTCTGTCTAATGTCTAAAGTCGAAAGTCTAATGTTGTCACAATGTCCATGCTAATAGTTAATTGTGTGGTATGGGTGAGCTAGCTTTCCTGAGCATGCTTAACAGGGTAAAAGATTTGTTGTGGCTCTTTAAATTATTGCTAGCTCTGGAATATGGAATCTGAAGTTTATTTTATTTTCGTAATTGATTCATGAGTCAATAAGTGTCTTGGAAACTGATTGAGTTTCTGTTTTGTGTTTCACAAGCCAATAAACCGTTAGAGTTTGTTCTGCCTCTACCACCACTGGGTGTCCCGTTCCCTGTCTCTCCTTCTTGCCCCAGGACACTTCACCTAACACAACGCAGAGGCTGCTTTGGGGCTCACTGCTGGGAAGATAGGGTTACAATTATAATTTTATTTTTTAACATACACAAACACACATTTTTGTTTTACTTTATTTAATGAATGAACTTAACTGTATGAAATGAATTGTTCTTTTGTAATTTATTTTTTACATTCATGCCAATGAAGCTAGATTGAATTGAATTGACAGGCTTTATGGAGACTCTGAACAATTTGCAGGTTCCTCTCTTAGATCACATCATATCTTGATATTCAACATTTCATTATTGTGGCCCTTTCAAAGTAGAAGAACATTCATTCAATCCGCATTCGATGATACTAACACTTTAGCTCCACCTGTAGTAGTCACGATATTTTTCTAAAAACTGGTCAATAGACAGACTCCCAGTGTCAATCTAAAACTGTATTACACACACACACATAGATCTGTTTGAGTGTCTTTTTTGTGATATTCAATTCAAATTTATATGAATGTAGCTGGGTGGTAAATCTAGTCATAGGCGATTTTCCACTTTGGTTTAGTATAGTTCTTAAAGTTTTGTAAAGTAAAACTTTGAATAATAGCCCGGGCTTTAATTTACTAAAATCACTGAATTGACCCTGCCTATATTTGAGACAGGCGTCCATATGAGACAGGCCTTTAATTCCTTTTTGCACAAAACTGAAACTATTATGAAGAAGTTTATTTATTTCAAACAGAATAATACTGTTGTAAATATTATCAAAAAATATCAAGTACATGTCATTTATTTGATCTAGCTCTGACAGACTGCTTATGCACTTTTATTTTGAAGGCAGTAACCTAACGAAAACAACAACACGGTGCAGGATGAGAGAAGTGTGGCAGACAGAGAGCGATGGACTTCACTTTTGATGGGTGGACCCTTACAGACTAAAGGACTATAAATAATCAAGGATGGGACACATTCGGACTAAATGAGTGGACTTAACAAGCGCTTCAAAGTTAACGTGAGTCAGCAGTTTTTTCCCCTTTTCCTCTCTTGTAGCCGGGCAGGTTACACTGGTAAATCTAGAAGAATGAGACTTTGGGTCTTGTTTTTTCCGTTAAATGAACGTAACAGTGGTATTGTGGAGAATGTAACCGATCTAACGATGTTCAGCATGTCCATATTGATCATATGAGCAGCTTAGAAGCAGCTTAGAAGCAGCTAAAGCGGGCGACCCCGCGGGGTTTAAGAGGTTTTATACATCCAAAGAACTTCTATAAAAACCAGACCAGGCGTTTAATTGAGGCGTTTATTTGTCAAAATGTGTTCCCACACCAGGCAAGTAAAGGAGGTAGGCGGCTATTTGGGATTTGGCTATCAATTGAAGTTTTACGGTAATGTAAATACATGTGTTGTTTGTTTTGTTTGATAGAAACATTGTTTTAAATTTAAAGTAAGTGTGAAGTAGATTCTAAGTGGATTTCCACAGTCCTACATGTGATGGCAGACTTTCATCACAAGGTGGCAGCATTGAGTAATATTGTTGTTGTTCCACCAAGTGCATTGTGGTCTTTCTTCCTGTTTAATGTGTGCAGTACTTACGAGGGATTGGTGCAGAAACTTCATTGTGTAGAATAGTAGGTAAATGCATGTATATCTTGTTAAATATTCATGTACAAGTGTATGAAATGGCATCACCTGTCAATATTTTAACACTGGAATTGTGTGCTTGGATTTTGGGCGCCAATCGTCGACCATTGTGTACTAAATTTCATGGTAATGCTAGCGTGCATTAAGTCATACCGTGATATTGTACTCTGTTACTCAAAAAAATGTTACAGGTTTATATTAAGTGTAACTCTGTTTGAAGATAATAGACGTTTAAAGTGCCTTGAGTTGTGCGATCTCTGGGAAGTTCCACGTGGGTTTGGTGGAACTTGGGGAAGTGTAAGTGCCATTTACAGTTGCACATTTTATAAACCGATGTTGATGTAAGTGGGTGTATGGTTGTTATCATGATTTATTTTATGTTTTCTGTTGATAGTCATAGCCCACTGCTATTTTTTCTGTATTTTATTTTATTTTGCCCTCTCCTTCCTCCTAAAATTTTTGGCTGTTAGAAACTGTTACAAAATTCAGCATTTGAGCTGGTTACGTGAAAGACTCAGTAGCATACCACTCTGTGAAATGAACCTGCACATGTGGTCAGCAATAAACCTGGAGCTACAAGAACCCCTTAAGTAATTGTGTCCTGTGTGGCATCTAATTCCACAGGATACATGAATGTTAATAGTACAGTACTGCCAAAGCTTCAAGGATACACACACATGCACACACAAAATACACAAGCCTCTTGGATGATGCTGGTGGTTCTGTCCAGTAGCTGAGGAAAGAACCAGATGGTTAGATCCCAGCTGACAGATTTTATTATTCATGGTGTTTATAAAATCATCTTACTCTTGTGTCTTGATGATCATGGATCCATCCAGGTTCTCCTGTGCATGATTAGAATGCTATACATTTAGATCAAAGGAGTTCACATTTATCATGCACATTTCAAAGTATGTTCCAAAGTTGTTTAAGCACATTTAAGAAATTACAAAATACATTACAAAATAAATTTCAATCTAGCGTTTTAATTTCTGTTTGAATTAAATCTTTTTCAAATATAAGTAATTAGATTACTTCTCAGGGGGATGTTATATTTTAAACTTCTCTCTAAAAATCCCTCTGACTAAAAGAATGAGGTTTACAGTGTACCAATGTTATATTTCACAGAGAAGAGAATGGTTTTTAGTTCATCTGATGACAGAGAGACAGTTATCAGATATTTAAACTTATACTTAAATAAACACACTGTGGCCTACAGACTCAGTGTGTTCAGACAGAAAATACATTTTCCATTCATACAGGCTGTCATAAAAGTGTTCACAGTGTTCTCATTACCTTCTCCATTTCCTCAACTATAACAGCCAATTCTGAACTGTTTCCTCTGCAGTCTTCTCGAACTTCTTCCTAGGTTTTCTGACCAGAATCATTAGCACCATTAATCGCATAGCAGCTGGATTCGGAGCGTATCCAACCTTTCTGATAAGCGTTCTGTCTGAAACAACAGACCAACCAATAAACAACATTACTGCGTTGTGATATTGTTATTAATATTGTTGGTTATTTTTTTATCTTAATTATGGGATCTGAACGTACTTTGGTTTTGGATGTAAAGTTACATAAATTAAAGTAATAATTTTAAGGTAACTTCATGAGTAAGGCAGACACTTTGTTGATGAACAGCAGTATTACAGAGCTGGTGAATATCTATTCACTGCTAGAGTTGTTCTTAAGTGTCTTGCCTGCTTAAATAAAGGTTTAATTAAAAAAATAGAGTAGTTGGGGACAGTACAGCTAATGAATAATTCTGATTTATATGGGTTGTGTTATGGAAAGCTGCTGCCAATATTTTCACACTCAATTTGCGTATAGGGTTATAGGTTTTTATCTTCAGAATCTTTCAGTTTTCTTCTTCATGCCAAACTGCAGAAGTGTTACAATATCATTTCCTCAAATATATTCTTAGACATGGGCCTGTGAAACAGTATTCAGAACACCAAACCTTTGGGGACTTTGACATACTATCTTTTATTTAAAAAAAAGGACATTAATAAAAGCAAAACTGTATGTCAGCTTTTATATTGCTTGTGTGTGCAATGCCTCTTAATCGGAAGCAGAGGAAGTTTTAAAATGTGATTCGTCATTGAGGCCAGGCTCAGTCATAGAGCAACAGTGCTGAAGCAGGCCTTCCTCAAACTTGATCTTGGTAAACATGGTTTATTAGAACAAATTTGGGATCAGTGCGGTTGTAGGATGTTGTTTTCAACCTTTAGAATCAGAATCAGCTTTATTGCCAGGTATGTGTACACATACGAGGAGTTTGACTCAGGATAATACATTGGTCACGATGTGCTTACTCATACAAAAATACAATATCACAATAATAAAATAAAATCAGACACAGACTTCAGTGTAGACAACACAAATATACACACTATGACCAAAAACAATATAGACATATTGACAAATAGTGCAGTGAGCAGAGTGCAAAGGATGCAGAAGTACGTACATGTCGGAAGTGGATGTGATATGCAGGTTCATATACATGCATACATGTACACATATACACAGTGCAATGAAGCACAGTGCAAAGGATGCTGGAATAAATAAGTATAAGTATTTTGGGCAGGAGTTATGACTTGAAGTAGGTGGATTGGTATACAGTATCTACAATATGACAATATGACAAAATAACAGTATGAACAGCACTGAAATAGAGAATGGTGACTAAATAATAAGTGGAAACCAGTAAACAGGTGGCTGATTAGAGACAGAGTTACTGGGTTATTGCACAAGAATTGTTACTGACACTGTGTCAGAAATCAGCTGTTCATCAGAGTGATGGCTTGTGGGAAGAAACTGTTCCTGAGTCTGTTGGTTTTGGCGTACAGTGCTCTGTAGCGCCTACCAGGAGGGAGAAGCTGGAACAGGTTGTGTGATGCATCTGCAGTGATGTTTCCTGCCCGTTTCCTGACTCTGAAAATGTCTAAGTCCTGAATGGAGGGCAGGTTGGCACCGATTATTTTTTCTGCAGTCCTGACTGTCCGTTATAGTCTGCTCCTGTCCTTTTTGGTGGCAGATTCAAACCAGACAGTGATGGACGTGCAGAGAACAGACTGGATGATGGCTGTGTAGAAGTGGATCAGCAGCTCCTTAGGCAGGTTGAGCTTCCTGAGCTGGCGCAGGAAGTACATCCTCTGCTGGGCCTTCTTGATGATTTCCATCAAAAGAGCAATCCCACCTGCAACAATGACTACCGGCTTGTGGCATTAACATCTCTGGTAATGAAAGGCTTTTAAAGGCTTATTCTTTCCCAGCTTCAGGAGGAGGTCAGTTTGCATGTTGAGCCCCTTCAGTTTGCATACAAACGGCATAGAGGTGTGGATGATGCCATCTTAACACTGCTACATGGCACTTATTCCCATCTTGAAAAGCCCACGTCATTCATCAGACTGGTTTTTGTGGATTTCTCAAGTGCTTTTAACACAACAAAAATTGCTCAAAATGGACGTGAACCCACTCCTTATTCTCTGGATCCACACTGTGATCACGGACACCACTAATTCACTACGAGAGTTACAGACTGAGATGGACATCTTTGCAGAGTGGTGCAAGCAGAACTGTCTTGACCTCAACCCCTCTAAAACAAAGGAACTGGTTGTTGACTTGTGCAAAGATGTTTCTATCATCAGCCGATAGAAAGGGTTCAATCATATAGATACCTCGGGACAATAATTGATCACAAACTTACCTTCCAACCAAACAGTGAAAACAATTTTTCCAAGTGTTAGCTGAACCTCTTTTTCTTGAGGAAGCTCCGCAGACTTCAGGTTCATCAGTCGGTCCTGATAGCTTTCTACAAATGCTTGTGTGCCTCCCGTCTGTAGGCTGAGTCATCACCGTCCTGGATGAGGCCGATGGCGAACTTCAGGAGTTTAACAGATGGGTCTCCTGAGGTGCAGTCGTTGGTGTAGAGGGAGAAGAGCAGTGGGGAGAGCACACACCCCTGGGGGGCGCAAGTGCTGATAGTCTGGATGTGATGTTCCCCAGCCTCACCTGCTGACTCTTGTCAGTCAGGAAATTTGTGATCCACTGACAGGTGGAGGCTGGCACAGTGAGTTTGGTGCTGACGATGTCCGGGATGATGGTGTTGAACGCCGAGCTGAAGTCCACAAACAGGATCCTTGCATATGTCCCTGGAGAGTCGAGGTGTTGCAGGCTGTACTGCAGTCACAAGCTGACTGCATCATCCTCAGACCTGTGACCACAGACCAGCGGGGCGAATAATACAATAATGTTACTGTCTCTCTAAGCTACAGTAACTAATGCAATTCATGCAATAAAACCACACACACCACTGTAAAAAAAAATTATGTTGTTTTTACGGTAAAATACCGTATAATAAATACGGTGACATTGTTTAACACATTACGGTATGCTTTTTTGACAAATGTAAATTTTACAGTTGATAACTGTAACTTTGTTTACAGTAAATTACTATGAAAAAAACATATCTTCTAAACCATGTACGGAATTTATTGCAATAAGTTCAACTTTACAGTAAATTACTTGTCGCTGTGTTTGCCAGAACTTCATTAAAAAAAGTAAGTAAAACAATATGGTATAATACATAAGGCATTACAGTTGGTTGCCATAGATATTATATTCAATTGCTTATGGTAAACAGCAAAGTATATAATAATTAAAGCCCATTGTAAACCAAGGTACAGACTTTTATTGATACACTTTAAGAAACTGTTTTTAAATTTACACATTCTCTAAAAACAGATTGAACTGATCCAGTAACTTGTCATTATACTCACAAAGCAGTGATGAGATGGGAAAACAACAGGGCCGGCCCTGGGCATAGGCGGAATAGGCAAATGTTAAGGGCGCTCGGGCGCCCCAAGGGGTGGGCGGCAAATTATTTTTATTATATTATTATATTTTTATAATTTTTTTTATTACTAATACAACTTAAATATTATGGATTAAAAAAAGCGATCGTCCCACAAAGACAAAAATACAACATTGCTTTCCTGAATCCCGATCCCCCCGGTCCGACTGAGTGGCGCATCAATCTCCCCCGCCCCCGCCCTGCTGAAAAAAAACCCCGTTACCTGTATGTGATTGTGAGTGACCGATGGCCGAATTCACTGACACTGATAAGTTGTCATTATGTCAAAAAGACCCAAGCCATCTGGTGCCCAGGGAAGAAAAAAAAGAAGAGAAGAGGAAGAAAAACGCGAAAAAGACAGAGGTAGGTAATGATGTATGATCAGTTTATCTGTGTTGCATTAAGTTAGTTTGACGATCACGATGCCTGTAGGGCGACAATCACAGAGAGCTGTGAAATGTGGGAGAAAGAGGATGACTGCAGCAAAGGGAAGCTGGCTGAAACTGAAGCAGGCTGCTGCCCTTTGCTGACTTCAGCCTTCTACATGGTGCACATGCTCTACCAGGTGAGCTAACCTGGTACCTAAAGCACCTAAATAGAGATTAGGGCTGAACGATTAATTGCATTTGTGATATTATCCCGATGTGATAAAACAAGATTTTCTAATCGCTAAGGCTGCAATTACACTCTGGTCACATGACACCCAAGAGTAAATCAGTCTGCAGACGAAGCATCAACTTCACACGTTATGCTGTACCTTGACTTGTTTTTGTACAATGGCCTTAACCTTGACAGAAGCTGACACTACAGAAACTTTAGTGAATTACTGAGCTTGTCTATTAAACACGAGGGGCATCACTTGGTTTTATTTTCGTTGGCCAACTTTTGAACTGAACCTCAAACTGAGTATTTTTTGTTTGCTTACTGGGATACAGAAAGATGGACTGCTAGGAGATTTGAACTGAGTTAAAGACTCATTAATTGCTGGTTGAACTGTGGGTTTTGTATTGAGCGCTTACTGTAAGATTACTAGAGATTACATGTAAAACTTTACAATGATAAAGTAGACATGATTAGGAATTAGGACTGCGCAATATGAAAAAAATCTCATATTTCATGCCCTAATAACAATACTTTCCCAAAATAGATTTTTTTTTTTTGAATAAATTCAATGAATTATCACTTTCTCCATCAGCAGTATGTTTTAAAACTTGCCCAAAAGACACAGAACTCCTCTTTTTTCCGTATTCTTCCACCTGTGATCCGTTATCACGGCAGCAGGTGCGCTATATGCCGGCTTATTAATGACATAACCTATCAAACAACCGAAACCAACATTTGCACTTTGTGTTCATACTGCTTTACTTAGTCCGTGAGTGTCCATGTTTCTAAGCTGATAAGGGGATTTACAGTTGAACCAAAGCCGTGAACACCAGCATTACATGACCCGCCCTACTCTGCTTCTGAGTGGCTAGTAGTCCTTAACTAGGAACTACGCATGTACAACTCCCAACAAAGATTATTTAGAGACAAGATGTATCACTCTATAGCTAAAACGAAAAGAGGAGCTGCAGCAATGATGTATATGGTGTTTTTTGAAACCATGTAAACATGCATAATATGACCTCTTTAAACAAATGCTGATGATAGCTTAGTGCTGAAATATTATTATTGTTAATATTTTCTAATTGTTGCCCTGATACTAATAATAAAAGTGATCTGCAAAACAATATTCCTGAGTGCTGGTTTCTTCTATGTATGAAGCTGTTGGCTTGTACGGTGCACCTTAATTATACAACAGCCGTCCAGACAGTCCACTGGGTCCAGACATGACTGAAGACAGGTGGGAGTCTCATACAGACATGGCACAAAGTATAGGAAACTGGAACTTTGAACAGGTGTTGTCATCATTTCTGCTTGACGGCTCACAAGTTGTCATTCAGGTGTTCACTGTTGACCAGCATCATCCTCTCTGCAGCCAGAACAACAACAAACGAAACATTAATAGAGGTTAAAACAGAAAAGAAAATCATACAATGCAGGCTTTTTCCTGGCTCAGAATGGGTCTTCAGGGGTGACCACGCACGAGTGTAAGCATGATCGGTACACAGGGGCGCCATATATGGGGGAAAAGTTAGGACAATTCCAAGGGCCCCTGACCAACATGGGCCCCCAAAAATAGGTAAAAACTAATATCAAATTATATTTATATAAACCATCATCATTGAGTATTTTAAATATAATAATACAATTAGTGAACTCATTATTTTTGGCAATAGGAGTTAAATATCCCCATTGACCAAAAAGTAAACATCCATATTGGCCGACCACCCCCCTGTATCTGCATGAAATGGTTTGGTCCTGCCTTAGTGCACTGTATCAGTGACAGTGTTGCAGTCAGTAGATGCGCCAGAAATACAGTGATCACAATGTTGCATAGTAAACCAAAATCTGGTTTTCAACGGAAAGGATGTCTTTAGTCTGTGAGAGGTGTTAACCTGTTGGCTTAATGTCCACAGTGAAATAAGCTAGCTAGCTGCAAACTGCTGTTAGCCTACATTTCATCAACATTTAATCAGTGCAGGGAAACGTCATATTAAATCATTGTCCCTGCCCCTTTCAGCAGACTAACAACAGATGAGTCAGCAGCAGCCCAGTCTCCCCATAACTGTAGCCTCCCTGTCCCAGTGAAGAAGGGGAGCAACATTGTGTTAATGCCAGGGAGTCTGTGGGGATTTCTCTGTCTCTCTGTCTCTTTTTATCACAACAAAAAAGAAGATAAAATGTTTATTAATGACAGAAATTCAAACACAAATTATTTTCTCACATAATGACCATTATGAAATCAAATAAAAACACCTTCCTGTCTGTACTGGATGCTGGACAGCAGCTTACCTCAGCCTGCATGCAAGTTACTGACTATATTAAAATAATCCAGTTTGATACGTTCATTTAGATTGAATTATGGCCGTTAATTTTACTATAAAAATACATTGAGACTGTAAAAGATTGTCATAAGGACATTTTTATGGTGGCTTTTAATCTTGCATCAAATAGTGAACTGCATCCTGTATGCAGACTTGCATGTACAAATCACCAGCAGTAAATATTGTGCTAGTACTAATATTGAACTACAAGAAACAAGACATTGCAAACCTTTAATTAGAGTGATGTAAAGCTTTTGATGGGACAGTAGAGATGTGGTGATAACAGCTGCGCAGAGGGGGCCCAATTAGATTTTTTGTCATGGGGCCCAACGTTTCTGGCGGCGCCGCTGTCGGGACACATACATTAAATGTAATGAGTTACCATATGATGAAAATCTATGCATTTTCCTGTTATTTCTGGCTATTATCTACCTGATCTATAGTTTATACAGTATTTGTAACATTCAAACAGCTTATAATTTAAAATTCAACTGTTTCACAAAAAAAAGTGTTTTGTGATCTTACACCCCTGTGGCTAAGCTCTGATTAGGGTTAATGTTAGTGCATTTATGATAATTTAAGATCATGGTATAGTCTAATAGCTTATCACTACCAGTGTTTCCCCTACATGCATTCAGTGAACATGGCATGAACCGGACCGAACAGAGACACCAACAGGGACTAACAGTACCGAGGTGATTTACAGTTTCTTCAAGAACAGATACATTTACTTTTTGATAAACCGCAGCTAACGTTACTAACTATATCTGTAATTAGTTAGTTCAGTTAGCCGGGCAGCTAGCTGTGCTAGCTGAGTGAACCCCATGATGCCAAGAACCAAACCCGGAGAGAAAACCACCTCTGTCCTTCATTTCCTGTCGTTAAACTGCCCTCTGACGGTCTCGGAGGCTGTATTGGGTCCCAGTCCGGCTGTATGTTCACTCAGTGAACAGAGTCTACATGACAGGGTGGGGGGGTGTAACGCACATTAAGCTATTGGCTTCTGTAAACACCATAAATATCTGCAAGTCCCTCCTTGTCTTTGTGTTTTAATTATGCAGAAGCAAACAGCACATTCATGAGAAAATCAAATCAAAAAATAAATCCAGCGCCAGCTGCATGTATAAAATAAAGCGGCTGCAGACGGAGGAGAGGTGACTGCTAAAGGCAAAGACGTACTATTTAAGTTTATGTTCTGCTTGCTCAACATTTGTTTGATAAATTGCTATGACAACACATTCTGAGAGGATTTAAAATGCAATTTTTTTTTCAATTCTTAGCATGAGATTTTTCATTGGCACTCACTAAAATGTCTTTGGAGCCGCCAAAAATCTCACTATGCAGGAAAAATCCTGCAATGGTGAACAAAGAGTAGGTTAGGGGTAGGGATAGTTTTAGAACAAAGGCCATCCTTTAAATATGACGTCAAGAGCCACTCAAAACAGTTAACAGGTTTAGATCTAATATATTATGGGAGTAACTGCGCAGGCTCCAGCCAAAAAACCCACTATCACGTTTGGATATATGAGAGTAAGGGACAGATGCAAGTCCTAGATCAGACTGAATGCAACGGTAGGGTTCAATGTCTCAGCAATCATGAATTATGAAGAAACATCAATAAGCAGTTTCCACTATACCGTACAGTTTGGTATTGTGCTACTAAGTACATTTTACCCGAGAGAAATTCAGGAGAAAATCTATTGTGTGTATTAGGTTTCTTAAATACAAAGATCACTAAAGGCCTCCTAGAAACAGAATGCGGTTAAAGTGTGTGTTAAAATTCATTTTCAAACCCATATTCAGTACAACTGCTAAAAATAAGACAGAAAATGGTAGTAATATGATGTTCCGAGCTCAGATGTTGATCAGAAAGAACACATTCAGTCATTGTCAGGCATAGGGGCCTATGTTTTGTCTGAGATAAGATGGAAATTTGACACATCCAAATCACAATGACAGGGTAGAACACAATTATTGATAAGAACATTTAATACATCTAGGAACAATAATAATAATAATAATAATCTTTATTTATCAAGCCCTTTTTAAAAAACAAGTAACAAAGCGCTGTAACACGTGCAAAGACAATAAAATCCATAAAACACATGATAAAAGCAATAAAACACAGAGTAAAATACATGTTTAAAATGAATATAAAAAATATATAAAATAAAGTCAAATAAAATCATGAAAGGCTCTCCTTTAAAAGTATGTTTTAAGAAGGGACTTAAGAGTTCACTGCAGACCTGATTTCCTTGGGCAGGCTGTTCCAGAGCCTCGGGGCCCTGACTCCAAACGCTCTGTCCCCTTTAGTTTTCAGTTGAGACTGTGGAACAGACTGCAGACCTCTGCCCGAGGATCTCAAGGTACGTGCTGGTGTGTATGGGACTAAAAGGAGATATAGCAGGGCGAGAGCTTTAAATTAGTCTTCCTTCCTCTTTTCTGTCTTTTGTTTGGGGAAGTAATCTCTAAAAAAATTAGCATGTGGCACGTTTTCATCTCAACGATACATTAATTAATTAAATTCATTTATAAACACCTGAACTTTATTAGTTCCTGTGTTTCAGCAGGTTTTCTGTTCATGTTCAAAACTTTCTGCACATTCAAAATCTCTCCTACCTATCTTTCCTCTGGCATTTTAAAAATAAAGTTAAAAAATTTAAAAGAAATTGTTCTAATAATCACAATCTAATGAGTCATATTTTAACAGAAATCTACCTATCCTGTACTCTGCGGTGCACTGGCATACATTTTTGCTTTGTTGATGTGGTAGCGTCCCCGTTAGACAGACACAGGACAGTTTGGGACTGTACTGGATGAGACAAGGAGGCAGAATACCCAAACAACCTGAACACACTTATATTAGAGGATCTGTTTTTTTTGCACACACATGAAAAATGTTTCACTTTTTTGTGAAGTATATCAGTAGATATTATTTTACATGTAATGAATCTTTACAGAGTCCCCAGTAACCTTGACTGCAGTGTTTAAAGAGATAAAGCCTTCTTTTTGCAGATCCATCTGTTTCTGGCACCACAGCTCACTGATTTCCATCCTTCTGTCTCTACAGAAATTACACACTGACCGTTGGTAGCAGGTTGTTGTATCCAGGAGCTGAGGGAAGAACATGATGTTTAGATGCAGGCTGATAGATTTTATGCTTCAAAATGTTTATGAATGTGTCTCTTACTTTTCAGTCAGAACACTTCCATCGACCCACTTCCATTTCCCATCTTCAGCTCTCAGACCAATCCAGTATCCCTTGGTTCCTGAACTGCCCCAACTGTTATTACTGATGAATGTCTGACAACAGAGAGACAGTTATCAGATATTTAAACACTATACTTAAATTAACACACTGTGGCCTACAGACTCAGTGTGTTCAGACCTACAGAGAATATATTTTTATTTCATAAAAATGAAACTTTTCTCATTACCTTTTCCGTTTGATCAGCTATAACAACCAAATCTGAAATCTTTCCTGTGCAGTTTTCTCGAGCTTCTTCCCAGGTTTTCTGACCAGAAACATCAGGGTCATTAATCGCATAGCAGCTGGACTGGGAGGGTAACCAGCCATCCTGACAAGCTTTACACTGTCTGTCTGAAACAACAGAGACAAACCGATAAACAACATTACTGCATTATGTTATTGTTTTATGTTATTTTTAACCTTATTAATGGGATCTGAACATACTTTGGTTCTTTGGTTTTGGGCAGTAGGCATCAATGCTCCACTGAGCTCGACTGACGTTGAGCTCATTCCACTTTGTCTCCATGTTCCGTATCTGTTCTGTTAAGTTGTTCCTCTGTGTCTCCAGCTTCATTTTTTGTGATGTCAGGTTCTGGTTTTCTGCAGACAGCTTGGTGTTTTGTGATGTCAGGTTCTGGTTTTCTGCAGACAGCTTGGTGTTTTGTGATGTCAGGTTCTGGTTTTCTGCAGACAGGTTTGTGATGTTGCTTTTTAAGACAGTATAGGCTTGTGTCAGGTTCTCCAACTGGACTCTCAGATTGTTGTGTTCCCTCCTCAGCTTTTCATTTTCTGAGCTGAGTTTGTTGTTCTGGTTTGTCAGGTTTCCATTGAGAGCCAGTAGAATCGTTTGGTTTTCTTTCAGCTGGTTCGGTTCACTTTGATGATTTAATGTAACAACTGCAAATAGGAAATAAGCTTCTTGAGTGATAATAATGATGCAATTTTGTCTTTGTCACTTTGTCACAGCCATTTTTGGAAGCTTTGTGTTACTTCAGGTTATTTAGACTTGTGGGAGCTGTAGGACTTCTGGTAACACTTTCTATGAAGGTCATCACTATAATGACATCTGACATCTGTTAGGGCCTGTCCATAGGCTCGCCATTCATCTGTGACAACATCTGAGCCTCTTCTTACATGATGTTGGTCGGCAACAGGTCTTCTCTTGAGCGATCTTTCACCACCCTGACAACGAGTTTTCTTGATGTAATTTTGTTTGTGTTTTTGTGCTAAACTGCAAAATGTTCAAAATTCATACAGATTGTTCGAAAAAGCGAAGAAACAAAATAAATAAAAGTTGTTTTCCTGCACAAAATGTGTGTCACTTTACTTAAAGCAAACAATTACGTGTTATAAGGTCTTATAATTAGTTCATATGTTCATCTGTAATATATTATACAGGGATAGATATTTTAACACTTTACTTAAAGCAAACAAAGACGTGCTATATAACTTTAAACATTACTATAAGCTATTATTCTATTCTATATCACTAATTGTAAATGGTGACTAAAGTGTATTCATAACGAGGCAGAGTCTGTGGTTATAATGTGTTATGGAACATGGTCGGAGATTCTTGCCGCACATTGATATAAACTGGTATTACTATTAGTTATAAAACATTAAAACAAAAGGTCATAATACATTATGAACTTTGCTGTAGCACCTAATGCATGTTTGTAAGTGATTATAACAACTGTTTTAATGTCTTATGGACGCATTATATCGTGTTATAAATATATGCATAAGTCATTATAGCGATGACCTTCATAGAAAGTGTTTCCGGACTTCCTAAGCCCTTTGGTTCCTACTGAACCTATAATTATTTGACACTGCCTAAAACAGCTAAGCTCTAATTTTTTTCAGCTGTGCACTAGCAGGCCTTTATGGTCTGTGTTTGTGGGACAGTGGCTGTGTTCATTGTTGTGAAGGAACATGTCACCCAGTGCAACACTGTGACTCGCTGAAGTGTTTTTTAATAGTTTGGTCTCTATGTGGGGCTCTATGGCACAGCTGGATAAGATCTTTCAGGCTTTGATACACAGGCAGCTGTGGCTCAGGAGGTAGAGCGGGTTGGCCGTTAATTGGAAGGTCGGCGGCAACCCTGGCTCCCTTGGGCAAGACACTGAACCCTGATCTGCCCCTGCCAGTGAATGAATGGTGAATGCAGTAGTGTAAGAAGCGCTTTGAGTGGTTGAAAAGACTAGAAAGGTGCTATACAAATATGGAGCATTTACAGATTTTTTAGTATCAGTATTTGTTTGTAGGATCAATTCAGTGTTTGTTTGGGGCTGATCATGGAATATGTTGACAGTAATTCATTTGACTCATTGTTTAATTCCTTTTATGCATACATGTCTAATTTCCACTAATGCTGTCACCAGTCTTCCTCTGCTGTGTTGTGTCTTCTGGTTGTATATGAAAGATATATTCAATCAACTCAACTTGTTTTTCAAATTTGTCTATGATGCTGACAAACCCAAGAGCTGGCGGCTTTATTAGTTGGCTTGATGCTTTCTTAGATGCTGCACTGTACAAATAAAATAAATGGTTTGTACATTGTTAAAAATATAAATCACATAAACAAGAACAGTCTTATTACTTACTGTCTATTGTCTACATTGTGTCCAGAAATGAATTTTGTTTGAAACAGATTTAGACTAGAGGCAGAAATCTATAGGTAAAACAACCTGTTAATAGATCTTCTGGTTACGGTTTTAGTAATGTTACAGAGGAAAACTGGTGCTGTTATTCTTCAAGTTCTGCCTCATGTCTGAGTCTGAGGTACTGCATAGACTACCTGTTTTGTATACTTACCGTAGACACAGACTGCTATGATGCCCAACAGCAAAATGACACAAAGAATCCCCAAACAACAAGCCACCTGCTGATAGCAGCGACCTCTGCTGTTTGTTTTCTTGTCTGGCAAAAGTCCTGCTGAGAATAAACAACAGATATAATTATATGGCTAGAGCAGTGAACCAAATGAACAGGGTACTTTTCAAAGTTACCAAAAAAATCCTTTTTATGTTAAAAAGTTAGTAAATAAAAGACAGTAAAGATACCCACTTGATTTGACTAACTCAGACTGCTAAAAGCTTCAGATGAACTTTGGAACACATTTCTATACAGAACAAAGACTTTACATTTTGTCTCCCATCTCTTACAGTCGAAGCACATTACAAAGGAAATTATTACAGGCAGCAAAACATGTTTCAGTATTCACATGGGCACCTTGTTTAATGATGGACTTTAAATGTGTGAACCTGTTCTTTAAGAAAAGTGCTTTTTGTCATTGTGCTAAAAGTAGCATTAGAAGCAGTAATAGAAGAATTGGTGGCAGTTGTAACAGCAGATTTTCTGTAGTTTTGTGGCAGTAAAATAAATGTTGCAGTTGAAGCACTTGTCAAAATACAAATTAGAAAATCTCAAAATATAAATTCCCTACTATGGCTTAAACTCCAACAAACCCTGGATCCTACAGTTTCCATAGTTCAAGGTGATTTTATCTTTTCACTAGAGCTTCCCTGCCTGTGAAACAGCAACATCTTTTTGAACTCCACACCCCCAGTTTGTAAGTCTTTGTTAAAATTAGCAGTCTCTAAGTTATTAACAAAGCTCCTACTGTTTTCCCAGGCTGAATAATAGTTGTAATAACGATAAATCTGAGGTAGTATTTGTAGCAGTAATAGTAGTATTAATAGATATACTCTACTGAATGAACTTACCGTTTGTGTCAGCAGTCTTTTCGGTTGTTTTGCTTCGCACCTTCACATCACTGTACACAGTTTCCTCCTCCTTATTAGCTGAAAGGTTGAAGAACACAATCTTGTTGTTAATTACTGTATTTTGTTTACATTTTAAAAGCTTTTACAGGTTTATTAGATTATTTGAATTTATTGCTATTGTCCCAGTATCTTCTGTTAGAATGAGAAATAATTCAGTGTTTTTCCCAGAACTGTATTCTGTGTAGACCTTCACAGGGCAGCTAAAACCCAAATTAACCAACTCTCACATTTTGCAGATCATGAAAGGGAAATTATGCACTTTTAAAATAACCACTTCATTACACATGCGCTTGCCTGGTTTTAGACAGCTGTGGTCAGTGGAATCTCCAGTGTGGGTTACATAAATGGGCACTATCAAACAAAAGCAAACTAAAACCCATCCGTTTACATCCAATATCTTCAATTTGTATATGACATATATGACAAATAGATGTTTTGGAGACTACAACATTTGAGTTTAGGGACAGTCCACTGGATTACAGTTAGTAAAAGGATTCAGTTTTAAAGTAAATATCTTAATTCAGAAGACATAATCATTCTAAACAGTTTAACAAAACAGCATTTCCAAAATGTCATGCTGCTCATTCTTTCTCTGGATACATCAAGTTATTTTGCCAATATAGTAAATGGGGCATCAATTTCTAAAGTTTTTATCGTTGCACAACAAACTAACAGGACAATAAAATATTACTTTAATATTATTTCAGATACTGATCATTACAATTTCCAAATTTATTTACTGTCCAGTTTTACTGAAGAAAATACCAGTGTAAGAAGTCACATTATGATGATGATCACATTCAGGTCAGCCACCTAGAACAACCAGCTGGGCCGTGTGGGGGCCCAGGCAGATTGATGTGTAAACAAGGATACAGTATCTGATCCATATATTGGCCGTTAATCGGAAGGTCGGCAACCCCTGGTTGCGTGTCGAAGTGTCCTTGGGCAAGATACTGAACCCCGATTTGCCCCTGGCGGCTGTTCCGCCAGTGTATGAATGAGTGTGAATGTTAGTTTCCGTTTGAGCACTTAGGCTCAGTGTATGAATGTGTGTGAATGGTGAATGCAGATGTAGTGTAAAAGCGCTTTGAGTGGTCGAAAAGACTAGAAAGGCGCTATACAAATACGGAGCATTTACATGATGGGTTTTAAGAAATCTTTCTAGATTAAAAAAATAAATGCATTAAAAAAACTGAACTTACCTTCAGGTGGGGAACGCTTGTTAGTTTTGAATACAACTGAAGCGTAGCTGACCTCCTCCTCCGCCATCGCTACAGTCCTTCTGTTGAGTTCTATCTGACTTGTAGACAGAATAACCACAGTTGTTAAACCACAGAGCGTCATCTTGGGGAACTGCTTGTTTCCTTTGTTTAGCTGAGTCTGTCACTCACAGCCTTAATATGAGCAACTTCCGTTTTCAGAATCAGAATCAGAAGGAGCTTTATTGCTAAGTAGTGTAAGACATACGAGGAATTCGCTGTGGTACAACACGCAGACAAACATACAGTCAACATAAATAAATGTAGAAATATATAAGAATAACGTTGCAGATATATACATGTGCATTATTCTGGGTCTATGCCGTGCAGAAGTAACGCAACGGAAGACAATATTGTGTACATATAAATATAGAAACTGACAACATAAAAATATACAACAACAAAGATCAACAATCAACAACAAATATGTACGACGTGCCGGGTCTGAGCCCGACACGAGATGAAACAGTATTTACATGTGCAGAGACATCTGTATCATTTGCAAGGGGGGAGTGTCAGTGGGGGACCCGGGCCTTGTTGATGAGGCTAGCTGCAGACAGGAAGAAACTGTTTTTGTGGTGAGAGGTTTTGGTCCTGATGGACCGCAGCCTCTTGCCAGAGGGGAAAGTCTGAAACAGTTTGTGACCGGGATGGGAGGCGTCAGCTGCAATCTTTCCTGCTCGCCTCAGAGTCCTGGAGGCGTACAGGTCCAGAAGAGAAGGAAGATTGCAGCCAATCACCTTCTCTGCAGAGCAGCCTGCCCTTGTCCCTGGCAGTGGCAGCAGCGTACCAGATGGTGATGGAGGAGGTGAGGATGGACTCAATGATGGCGGTGTAGAAGTGCACCATCATTGTCTTTGGCAGCTTTAACTTCTTCAGCCCCTGCAGGAAGTACATCCTCTGCTGGGCCTTCTTGGTGAGGGAGGTGATGTTCAGCTCCCACTGGGAGATGATGGTGCCCAGGAAGCAGAAGGGGTCCACAGTGGTGACTGGGGAATCACACAGGATGATGGGGGAGGGTGGGGCTGTGCTCTTTCTGAAGTCCACGACCATCTCCACTGTCTTCAGAGCATTGAGCTCCAGACTGTTCTGGCTGCACCAGGTCACAAGATGGTCGAACTCCCACCTGTAGGCGGACTCATCCCCACCTGAGAGGGGCTGGCCAGGGAGGGGAAGAAATGGTGGACTGAGGCTGAAGCTGAGCAGAGGAGTCACAGGGGATGGTGTCTAATTGACTCTCAAAGCGGCAGAAGAACTGGTTCAGTACATTTGCCAGGCGAGAATCGTTTATGGAGTGGAGGACTTTGGGTTTATAGTTTGTGATCTGTCTGTATGGAGGGATTATTTGGTCAGAGTCTAAAACTAAAAGTCGAAATCGAAATCTGAAAGTCAAAATCTGAAACTAAAAGTCAAAGTCGAAAATGAATTTGGTATTTAGGATAGGGCATTTAGTAATTTAGCCATTTAGGATTGGGGATTTGGGGACTGGGGATTTGGGGATTTAGAATTGGGGTTTTGGGGATTGAGGATTGAGGATTGAGGATTGAGTCTATGAGTGTATGCAAATGAGGAGGCATGACCCAAAGGCTGCAGGGAGGGTTTAAAGGGCTGAGGCGCAGAGGCACTTTATGGACTGCAGGGGGAGCTCTGACTGCCAGCACACTGCCATGAAAGCAAGCAGAGGAAGTGAGCAGGGCTGGAGGGAGGACTATCATTTATAATACCATAACTAAAAGTGTACAGCATTTCTGTCCATGTGGCCTCACACACAAAGTCAACAGTGAAAGGAATGCTATCCATGTGACGAGAAAGCAGCGGACAGTACAGCAGGTAAGATATGATAACATTACCAAGTTAGCTATATTAGGCTAACTGTTGCTGACATGCATGAGTTACGTTACTGTCGGTACATGCAGGTTTTAAATGTGGCTATTAACCCCGCTGAGGGCTGTGTGTATAAACTGTAAAGATAAGGTGTAGAAGCTGTGTTTCTGGGTAACAGCACCATGCTGGGCAGGTGACAGGTGTGTGTAAACACCGACCAGAGTGAATGAAGCAAACTCACTTGGGGAGTAAAACGGTTTACAGTTAATAAGAAATTCCAGATTAGGAGAACAGTACTGCTGAATCACTGTCACGTCGGTACACCAGCCATTGTTAATATTAAAACAGACACCACCTTTTGTTTTGCCGGAGAGCTCTGTGTCGCGGTCCGCTCTGTACAGTTGGAAGCCAGTTTGTATCAGTTCAGACAGTCAGGTCTCCGTGAAGCACAGAACAGAAGATGAATAGAAGTTTCTGTTTTTCCCCACCAGAGGCTGAAGTTCGTCCAGTTTGTTGCACAGTGAGTGCACGTTGGAGAGAAATATTGTCGGTAGCGTTGTGCGGAGTTCCCGCTGGTGAAGACGCACGAGCGACCCGGCTCTTTTCCCTCTCCTGCGGCGCTTCACTGCACGAACGACAGCGAGAGAGCCCTTCACCAAAATGTCCAATAATTCCACTGATGACGCAAGAAAAGTGGGAATTAAATCTGCTGGAGTTGTTCCCCTAATGTTCATGAGGTCCTCCCTGGTGAAAGAGCAGCGGGAATCACAACCGAAAACTGAATTAACACACAATAACAAAACAAAACAAAGTGCACCACTGAGGCAGCTATACTCAGCGCCATCTTTGGTTGAGAAAGAAAAAAATATAAAACCTTTAGAGAAAAACACTTGGCAAATATTTCCCAAATATACCCCAAATTCAAATTTATATCAGACACACAGAAACTCCCGTATTTACTGGGAGAAATGCCAGAATGCCAAATCATTGCAGCAAAATATATCTCCTCATGCCACAAACTGAGGACAACCAGTGGAAACTCGGACTAGACTGATAAATATATTAAATAATTGTACTGTAAAATTATCATATTATTAGGCTATTATTTTCATTTTAATTATTTCAGTAATTGTTCCTTTATTAGGGGTCCAATCCCGAGTGTGGCTGGAATGCAAGGCATCGCGTTTCCCAGTACCAGAGGAGCTAATGTTTTCGTTGATTGTTTTGCCTGAGTGGAGCTGTGAACCTGCGATTGCAAGAGATTGCGGTTCCCTGTACCAGCGGAGCTGGCCTAAAACTGATACTGCGGCCTAGATAGTAAGTGCTACAGACACAAAACTCACTGGTTAGGTTCAGACCTATTTGCTTACTTCTACCTCTAGAGGGCGCTACGAGGAAAGTCTAAAGTTTTGCACTTTCAAATCACTGTAACTCCCGCATAAAAAGGTGCATATCAAAAACTTTGAATCTCCTGGTGTAGGCATTTCAGTGTTCATTTTTTTTTTTTGCAAAATCGCTAAATTGAAAAACCTATTTTAATTAACTCCTCTGAAACCGCAAGTCCAATCGGCACCAAACTTGGCACGGACCATCTCTTGATAAAGCTGACACAGGCTTGTGCTCCCCAGATTGTTACACATAAAACTGTTTCAATTATAAGCTAACAAATATTTGCGAAAAACGCTCAAAACAGGAAGTGATGTTATATCTTAGTTTTGGAATAGCCGATCAACACCAAATTTGAGTATCTTATGTGCCATGACCTCCTGACGGGAGGTGCAACTAGCCCCTAGGTGGCGCTATTTAACACAAAAAATGTGTTCCTCTATAACCACAAATGATGGTCCTCTGGCTCCAGGAACCAAAGCTGACCCAAATATGCCCATAGGTGGCGCTATTATTGCAGATTAAAATCATCAAAAAAAATTCCATTGACTTGCATGTGTTACGGCTGCCACCGCCCCCACCTGTATTTGCCTGTGCTTTCAAGTGGGCTATCTGTTATGCTGAGCAGGCTGTGCAAGCCCACGCGGAGGATTGGCTGCACAAGGAGAGAAGGTCCCGCCTACTTCCTGGGTTTCCAGTTACCATGCCCTCGATTGGTGCGGCATGCTATGGGCCAATCAGATGGAGACCGTGACGACCACCACCTGCTTAAAAGCCTGCCGGGTCTGCCATTAGGGGCAGCAATCTGACCTGAGTTGCTTGCCTCGGGAACGCCTGTCTTAGAGCTTATAGTAGTGTTTTGTAACCTGTGCTAGACTTTGTGTCTTGACATTGTGTGTTTCACTGTGTGAAGGTAAGAGAGTGGGCCAGGGCTAAGCTTAGCTATCACTGACACCTTTCTTGCACACACCATAGTTGTTTTATGTTAGTTTTCACAAGGTTCAGGGGTGCTGTGCGTTTTGGGTTTTGGGTTTTTCAAATGCAGTAGGCTAGTGAGCTTTTGGTTTATTTTTGTTTTATTAGTATCTCTGTAAGCAGTAATCCTCCTTTTGAGGATCTCCTTTTGTTATAATTGTTTGTTGATTTCCACAGCACCCATTGGCCCATCCTCTGTTTGTGCTCCACTTGCATTATTTCAAATAAATATCCTTCCGAACCAAGAACATCTGGTTTATGTTTATGTCCCTATATCCCTAGACACCTCGGGACGTAACACATGCATTTTATATCTCCATAACCACAAGTCTGATTGATACCAAATTTCACTCATTTGTTCCCCATGGGGCCCTGATGACAACCTGAAAAATGTGGTGCAATTCGGCATATAGGTGGTGCTATAATCAAAGCTTAAATACCGTGGGAAATCCCTTTCATTTCAAACTTTGGTTGTTTATTCACCACCGGGGGGGGGGGGGGCTTGGACCCCGCTTACAACTGCTTGCGGTTCTACTTTGTTTTTTGTTTTTTAATTTCACATTTGACACTGACTTTTTTAGTTTTCTTTGTCTATTAATACACACACAAATGTTTCCTGTTTAATTTATTTATTCTTATTTATTTTTTTATACACACAAATTCACACTTTTACTGTTTTTTTTACTTTATTTATTTAGATATTTTTAACATCTATAAATATTTTTTTCTTTTATCATTATTATTTTATTTTTTAACACACACAAACACACCGTTTATTATTATTATTTATTTACTTTATTTAATGAACTGTATGAAATGAATTATTCTTGGTAATTTGTTTGTAGCTTTGGCAATTTTGTTGTTTTACATTCATGCTAATGAAGTGACATGCTTTATGGAGACTCTGAACAATTTGCAGGTTCCTGCAAAGACGATGAGGCTGGTGCTTCTGTCCAGTAGCTGAGGAAAGAACATGATGATCACAGCTGACACATTTTATTCATGGTGTTTAGAAAATCATCTTACTCTTGTGTCATTAGAAAAGTTTCATTGATCCATGTACAATTTCCAGCTTCAACTCTCAGGCCAATCCAGTAGCCTAATTGGCCCCAGGGAATATCAACATATTTCTGATGCTCACAGAAGGTTTATAATTTAAATCAGTTTATCATATTTAACCACTGTACTGACAAAAACACTCTGTGGCTTTAACTGTTTCTGACTTCATGCAGCTTCTTTTCTAAACCCTCTAAATCAGCTAAATAATCCACACATTGATCTCCATCCTTTTTTCATCATATACACAGAAAATACATTTGACACATGTACTGTATATCTCTAGTGTTATCAAGGTTTGTCTGAGGTTCTCCTGTGCAGGATTAGAATGCTATACATTTAGATCAAAGGAGTTCACATTTATCATGCACATTTCAAAGTACATTTCAACATTGTTGTTTAAGCACATTTAAGAAATCCTTTACAAAATAAATTTCAATCTATTGTTTTCATTTCTGTTTAAATTAAATCTTTAGTCCAAATATAAGTAATTAGATTACATCTCAGGGGGAGAAATGTTATATTTTAAACTGCTCTCTAAAAATCCCTCTGACTAAAAGAACAAGGTTTACAGTGTACCAATGTTATATTTCACAGAGAAGAGAATGGTTTTTAGTTCTGCTTTGAAGTTGTGACATTTGTTGTTTGGTTAGTGGTGAATGCTGAACTGATGGTGGGAAGTTTTCTACTTTAGTGATTTAAGCCACACTTTTTGTCTGCAACATGTTCTCACACTGCTGCAGTTCACCTTTCATCAACGGTCATCATTTTTATCATAATCAAAAAGATTTGCCCGTTTTTTGTTTTTTTTTGGTATTTATTGATGAACGTCTGACAACAGAGAGACGGGTATCAGATATTTAAATAAATCTTTATACTTAAATAAACACACTGTGGCCTACAGACACAGTGTGTTCAGAGAGAATGTACATTTTCATTTCATATAGGCTGTAATAAAAATGTTCAGTGTTCTCATTACCTTCTCGGTTTCCTCAACTTTAACAACCAGATCTGAAATCTTTCCTCTGCAGTCTTCTCGAGCTTCTTCCCAGGTTTCCTGATCAGAATCACTAGCTTCATTAATCGCATAGCAGCTGGATTCGGAGCCTATGCAACCTTTCTGACAAGCGTTACACGTTCTGTCTGAAACAACAGAGACCAACCAATAAACAACATTACTGGATTGTGATATTGTTATTAATATTGTTGGTTATTTTTTAATCTTAATTATGGGATCTGAACGTACTTTGGTTTTGTGGTTTTGGATGTAAAGTTACTATAACACAGATTAAAGTAATAATTTTAAGGTAACTTCATGAGTAATACTGCTTTGAAAGAGGAAGTAAAATACGCAAATCTTAAACTCAGCTTTTATATGTGAAATATTTCTTCAATATGGGTGCTGCTGACGATCTGCACTATGTCAAAAAACTTGCATAATAAAATCATGAATATAATAAAATATGAATATTTCATTTTTAGATTGTTTAGATTTACACTAGAACAGACACTTTGTTGATGAACAGCAGTATTACACAGAATATCTATTCACTGCTAGAGTTGTTCTTAAGTGTCTTGCCTGGTTAAATAAAGGTTTAATTAAAAAAATAGAGTAGTTGGGGACAGTACAGCTAATGAATAATTGTAGTGTATATGGGTTGTGTTATGGAAAGCTGCTTCCAATATTTTATAGGGTTATAGGTTTTTATCTTCAGAATCTTTCAGTTTTCTTCTTCATGCCAAACTGCAGAAGTGTTATAATATAATTTCCCCAAATATATTCTTAGACATGGGCCTGTGAAACAGTATTCAGAACACCAAACCTTTGGGGACTTTGACATTCTATCTTTTTATTTTAAAAAAAGGACATTAATAAAAGCAAAACTGTATGTCAGCTTTTATATTGCTTGTGTGTTCAATGCCTCTTAATCTGAAGCAGAGGAAGTTTTAAAATGTGATTCGTCATTGAGGCCAGGCTCAGTCATAGAGCAACAGTGCTGAAGCAGGCCTTCCTCAAACTTGATCTTGGTAAACATGGTTTATTAGAACAAATTTGGGATCAGTGCAGTTGTAGGATGTTGTTTTCAACCTTTAGAATCAGAATCAGCTTTATTGCCAGGTATGTGTACACATACGAGGAGTTTGACTCAGTATTCAGAACACTGAACTTTTGGGGACTTTGACATGCTCCCTTTTTATTAAAAAAAGGTACATTAAAAAAACGTGTCTGAGGCTTGCTCACCGCTGTCATCCATAAGAACGTGATGGCTGGCAACATTCTCTTTTTGGTGAGTAGGCTGTTCAAGTGAAAGGATTCTCGCTACCAAACAGGGTGTGCGTGACAGACGTGTCAACAGGTCGGGCCCGGGGCCGCTGTGTGAATCAAAAAAGCTTTGTTGTAAATGTACTATAGTCAGGAAATCACTGTTGGACAGTGGATTTCCTTTAGGTCTGGGACCTTACTGGTGCACAGTATTTTCTTTTGGGTCTGGGACCCATAATAAAAAGAGAGGAGTGTGAGTCACAGGACTCACTACAAAATTTAAGTAAAAGGGTTTTTACTTACCTTAGTATTCTAAGGGAATACAAAGTAAATATACAGTATTATTTAATGCTGAATGTATTTACTGCAGATGTATGACTGAATTGTGAATGAAAAAAAATGAGTGAATGAATAAAAACGAGTGAGATCTGAAACAGCCTTGTGTGAACAAATTGTGAATGAGGAAAAGAAAAAAAACAGAACGTGTGTGAATGTCAATGCCATTCTGAAAATTTACCCTCAACTCAACACCCTGGGTGTTGACACAGGAGAAGAGGCAGGGGGAACATGTCACCCTCACTCCTCCACAAACAAAGAAGAACATTTTTCTCGGATCCAAAATGGAGGTGAAGGATTTGCCTCACTGAAAGCTTTAAATAAAAGATTTTTCCCCTGAGAATTGACTTTGGACAATAACAGCCCGTAAACAGCAGGACAATGAGACTGTAGCAGAATATCTAAACCAGACTCAGCACACACGGGCTCACAAGAACTGGGAGCAATGGGAGGAACAAACCCTGTCACCCCCTGAGAAGCCCACCTGAGAGACTGTGTCATCAATGGCACCAAGCCAGAAGTCAGTGATGTGGTGAAACACAACTGTGTGACCTGAGATTTTGGAAATCTTGAGACTGTTGAAAAACTGAAACTGTTTCAAACAGCGGAAAAATTCCTCAAACGACAAAACAAAGAGGAAAAACACACAGCTACAGAGAGGCTGCAAACAGCACAGCTGATGGTGTAGGAGGACCAGTACTGAGGAAGAGGAAGAGCCAGGGGTCATGGTCGTAGAGGCAGAGGAAGAAGACGTGCCATTTCTGACGCTTGTTTAAAAAACAAACAATACTGGACACTGGGCTAGAGATCACTCATTAGAAGTCAAGAATTTCAAACTGCTCTAAAAACAATTTGTGATTTCCCCTCCTGAGGGAATTCTTGTGAGTTTCTGATACAGCATCACAGTTTGTTAAACTGAGTCAAAGGGAGTTCATATATGCAAATCAGTGGAGGATACCAGGAACAGCAGTAAACTTTGTCAACCATTCCTTAATCAAAGAAGTCAAAACACTTTTCAAAACTACATGCACACTGACATAACTAGTGTCTCCACAAAAACTAGGCTGCACATCACATGTACATCTTGGTGCTGATATAATCCTTAAGGACAGATGGTTCAGGGACATGAAGATAGAAACACACTAAAGCTGAACTGATTGTAATGGAGCAATAAAAGATGTGCTGTCAGTAATTGTGAATGATCCACATTCTAAAACTCTGTTTCAGAGACCTAACTCAGTTGCCCATGTTCCTCTGGTCAAAGCTAAACATGACAGATGGGAGGATTTAGGACTCTAGATGAAAAACATGCTGTGAAGCCGTTTGGTGGGAAAAGACAGCAGATCCAAATGTTGACTTTCATAGTCAACTACATGTCTATCCATCCATCGTCAACCGCTTATCCTGTGTACAGGGTCGCTTCGGGCGAAAGGCGGGGTACACCCTGGACAGGTCGCCAGTCCATCGCAGGGCCACACATAGACAGACAACCACTCACACTCAAGGACAAATTTTGGAGACACCAATTAACCTAGCCTGCATGTCTTTGGATGGTGGGAGGAAGCCGGAGCACCCGGAGAGAACCCATGAGGACGTGGGGAGAACATGCAAACTCCACACAGAAAGGCCGGGGTTTGAACCCACGACCACTGCACCACGCACCGCCTCAACTACAGGTATATTGTAAAATATTTTCTGTTGTAGTGAATGAAGTAAGAAACAGATTTTCTGATGTCAAATTTGATAACCGATGGGAGACAAAAAAGTCATGACAAACAAATCGTTGTGAAAGACGTCTCTAGATTTAACTCCTTTCTGATGATGGCCATGAAGCTAGCATATCTGAACTTCAGTCTGTGTCTGAATGACATTGTTTTGGGTCATGTGATCACTGCAAAAGGGAAAAAGAAAAAGCCCTCTCACCCCAAAGCAAATTGAAGCAATTCAGACCATCCCAAACTGAGAGAAAGAAACAGGTAAATTAACTTTTTAGGGATGACAGTGCACTGTGACATAGTATAATGGAACTAAGAAGGAGTGCAGATGGGTGCAGCCGTTCATCGCACCACTGAACCTGACGAACACCACCAGCTTGCACCGCCCAGGGAGCGACAACCCGGTTCTTTCAATTCCTTCTTCTGATGGCTATGGAGCACTGAGACAACATGTGTGGGTATGTGGGCAACATGTGTATCAATCCTTGAGACCTGGATGGTGTGGGACGTGTTATCTAGCCCAACTGATGACCTCTGTCACCATCCTGCCCACTCTGAGCCATTTCCACACTCACTACGCCCACTACTATGTGCCTCACAGAGCCCACTGTGCAGGGCCTCAGAAATGTGGCTCTGCAGAACAGAATGGCACTGGACCTGATGCTGGCGACTCAAAGAGGAGTTTGCCACTTAATTGGAACGGACTGTTGTACATACATCCCTGATGTCCGATGAGCCCGTCTGTAGGCTTCCAGTTTCAGGAGAAGGCTTTGGTATATCAACTTTTAATATGGTCGTAAAGACTATATACGTGTATTTTAATCAAATATCTTCCCACAATCAAACCTTTAATGTCAAACGATTATACCGTTCTTGTCGCGGTGGCAGCCCGGCTGTCGGTGAGTGTCCTGTTTCTCCTTTCCCTCACATTCTGGTTTCTCCTGTGCCTCTCTCTCTCTGTGTGTGTGCTCTCTCCCTCCCTGCTCCGGAGCCCGGCTGGCTACCCACACCTGCACCTCGTTTACCTCCATCCCCGGCCGCCGCACCTGCCAGCCATCAGCCTCATCACTGCCAGTATATCTGCCCCGGCTTTCCACTCCACCCTCGCTCGATCGTCGCAGCTCTTGACCTGGTTCACTCACCTCTGCCTCCCAGCTCGGCCAGCCGGGCTCGCTCGCCTGCCTCCTCCTCTCGCCGCCTCCACGACACCCCCCCCGGCTTCTCCACTCGCACCCCGCCTGGACCCCCGTCTCCGTGTCCTCACCTACCCGTCTGCCAGCCTCCCCCCTAGCCTCCAGCCTTGTGCCCTCCGTTCCTCCAGCTGCTTTTCCTCAATAAACCTCTTTTTCACCCTCAGCGTTGCGTTTGGGTCCGTTCTGTCTCCCACCGTTACAGAACGATCGAGCCACTATGGACCCAGCACGCTCCCCCTCCCCCCCCCCCTCGACCGACCCCACTCCGCTGGAAGTCATCCGCGCCGTCGCCTCCCAGGGAGCGGTCCTCGATCAGCATGCGGCCCGGCTCCAGTCAGTGTCCGATGCGCTCTGCTCCCTGGGCGAGGAGGTTCGGCGTCTCAGTGCGCGGCTCCCCGACCCCTGCCCACTCGCCCTCTGTCCCCCTCTCAGTCTCCTCCTTGTTCGCTCTCTGCTGATTTTGTCCCAAGCGCCCCAGTAGGCGCGTTCTCTCCCCGCAAGACACCCGTTTCCCAGCCTGATAAATTCTCTGGCGTTCTGGGCGCGTGTGACAGCTTCCTGGTTCAGTGCGCCCTGGTGTTCAAGAGGCAACCAGTGTCTTTCCAATCCGACGAGGCTAAGTACGCTGCCGTCAGTGAGGGCCAGCCCCACGTTCTCTCCTACTCCTCCTTTGTTGAGGAGATGCGGAGAGTCTTCGATCGCCCGGTGCGAGGGAGAGAGACGCCTGGTCGCCTCCTCTCCCTCCGCCAGGGTGATCGGAGCGTGGCGGAGTACTCGGTGGATTTCCGTATTCTGGCGGCCAACTCGGGTTGGAACAGTGAGGCGCTCCGGTGCGTGTTCCTGGACGGCCTCAATAATCGGATCAAAGACCTGCTGGCCGTTAGGGACGCCCCGGAGGGTCTCGATGCCTTGGTCGAGGTAGCCACCGACCTCGACAACCGCCTGCGGGAGAGAGAGAGGGAACGTGTCGCCCGCGCTTCCTCCTCCGCTCCAGCCTCACACCGTCTCGGGCCTCTGTCCTGCCGCCCCCCGCGCTCCGATCGGCCGTCCCGCCTGTGCTCCCTGCTCCCCCCACACTCTCAGCTCCACCGTCTCCTGAGCCCATGCAGCTAGGCCGAACTCACCTCTCCCGGAGGAACGCGAACGCCGCCGTCTCGCCGGGGAGTGCTTCTACTGCGGGAAGCCCGGTCACTTTTTGTCCACCTGCCCTGTTCGCCCAAAAGCACCTGCTCGCCAGTAGGGTTGGGACTACTGGCGAGCAGGCCCCCTCCCCCAACCCCCGCGTCCTCCTCGATGCCTCCATCACCTGGGAGAGCATCACCCAGCCTCTCAAGGCCCTGATCGACTCGGGCGCGGACGAGAACTTCCTCGATTACCAAATAGCTCACCGCCTTAAGATCCCCCAGGTCCCCTTAGACACCCCCCTTCACGCCACGGGTCTAAACGGCCAGCCTCTCGCCATCGTCACCCACCGCACTCCTCAGTTATCTCTTCTCTCTTCCGGCAATCACCACGAGTCCCTCGCCTTCCACCTGATCTCTTCCCCTGCCGCCCCTCTGGTTCTTGGTCTCCCCTGGTTATCCTCCCATAACCCCTATATCGATTGGTCGCGGGGGAAGATCAGGAATTGGAGTACTTCTTGCCATTCCTCGTGCCTCCTGTCTGCCCGAGCCCCCGGTGATCCAGTTCCCCCGGTCTCTCCTCCGCTCCCTCCGACCTGTCCGGGGTCCCCGATGTCTACCATGATCTGGCCCCGGTTTTTAGTAAGAACCTTGCCCTGTCACTACCCCCCCACCGCCCCTACGACTGCTCCATAGACCTCCTCCCGGACGCTCCCCTCCCGTCCAGTCACCTGTACAATCTGTCGCGACCGGAGAGGGAGTCTATAGAGCAGTACATTAAGGACTCCTTAGCCGCTGGCATCATTCGCCCTCTTCCTCCCCTCTTGGGGCGGGTTTTTTTTTCGTAGCTAAGAAAGACAAGACCCTCCGCCCTTGTATCGATTACCGGGGGCTCAACGCCATTACCGTTAAAAACAAGTATCCCCTCCCGCTCATGGATTCGGCCTTCGAATCCCTCTCCCGGTCCGCCATTTTTACCAAACTAGATTTGCGAAATGCCTATCATCTGGTGCGGATCCGGGAGGGGGATGAATGGAAAACCGCGTTTAACACCCTCTCGGGCACTATGAGTACCTAGTCATGCCCTTTGGCCTTACCAACGCCCCCGCGGTTTTCCAAGCCCTGGTTAATGACGTTCTTCGCGACTTCCTCCACCGCTTTGTTTTTGTCTATCTTGACGATATCCTGATCTTCTCCCGCGACCCTGCCCAACACACTGAACACGTCCGTCTGGTCCTGCAGCGGCTTCTGGAGAACAGGCTCTTCGTCAAAGCAGAAAAATGTGAGTTTCACTCGCCTTCCGTCCAGTTCCTCGGTTTTATTATTGAAGGGGGCAGCTCCGCGCCGACCCCTCCAAGATCCAGGCGGTCGCGGACTGGCCTACCCCCACCTCCGTAACACCAAGCCTGACGCTCTCTCCCGACTCCATTCCCCGGACGCTCCCCCGAACTCCCCGGACACCATTCTGCCCCGCACCTGCCTCATCGCCTCTATAGTTTGGGAGGTTGAATCCGCTGTTCGCCGCGCCCAGTCCACTGAACCCGGCCCTGGCCTCGAGCCTCCTAACCGCCTCTATGTCCCGTCGAGTGTCCGCTCTCAGGTTCTCCAGTGGGCGCACGCCTCCAGATTCAGTTGCCACCCCGGGATGGCCCGTACCCTCTTCCTTCTTCGCCAGCGATTCTGGTGGCCTTCCATGGACAAGGACTGTCGGTCCTTTGTGGCCGCCTGTGAGGTGTGCGCCCGCGCTAAATCCTCCCATCAACCACCCGCCGGCCTGCTCCGCCCTCTCCCGGTCCCCGGTCGCCCCTGGTCCCACATCGCCTTAGACTTCGTCACCGGACTCCCCAGATCCAACGGGAACACGGTCATCCTCACCATCGTCGACCATTTCTCCAAATCCGCCCACTTTGTCCCCCTACCTAAACTCCCTCTTCCTTGGAAACCGCCCGCCTCCTCATCAACCATGTCTTCCGTCTACATGGCATCCCTCAAGACATCGTCTCCGACCGGGGGCCTCAGTTCACGTCCCAGGTCTGGAGAGCCTTCTGTCGCGCCTTTGGCGCCACCGCCAGCCTCTCTTCGGGTTACCACCCCCAGACCAACGGACAGGCCGAGCGAGTCAACCAAGACCTGGGAGCGGCACTCAGGTGTGTGGCGTACAGAAGCCCGGCCTCATGGAGCTTACAGATCCCCTGGATTGAATACGCCCACAACTCCCAGGTTTGCGCTGCCACTGGAATGTCCCCCTTCATGAGTTCACTGGGCTACCAACCCCCCCTGTTCCCGTCCCAGGAAGCAGAAGTAGCGGTCCCCTCGGTACGGGCCCACTTCCGCCGTTGCCGCCGCATCTGGAAGGAGACCACGGCCGCCTTACAGCGCACCGCGGCCCGCAATCGCCGGTTGGCAGACCGGCATCGCACTCCAGCCCCCGCCTACCGGCCTGGACAACAAGTGTGGCTCTCCTCCAGAGACCTCCCCCTGCAAACCTCTTCAAAGAAACTCGCCCCCCGGTTCATCGGCCCCTATCCCATCCAGGCCGTCATCAACCCCTCCGCGGTTCGCCTGATACTCCCCCCTCACATGAGAGTCCACCCGGTCTTCCACGTCTCACGGGTCAAGCCCGTCTCCACCAGCTCCCTCTCTGTGCCAGTGGCAGCGCCTCCCCCTCCCCGGATGGTCGACGGACACCCCGCTTACACTGTGCGCCGCCTCCTGGATGTGCGACGTAGAGGTCGAGGCTACCGGTACTTGGTGGACTGGGCCGGCTACGGCCCAGAGGAGCGCTCCTGGATCCCTGCCAGTCAAATCCTGGATCCTTCCCTCCTGTCCGACTTCTACCGGGCTCACCCAGACAAACCGGGGGGTCCGCCTGGAGGCGTCCGTTGAGGGGGGGGCCCCTGTCGCGGTGGCAGCCCGGCTGTCGGTGAGTGTCCTGTTTCTCCTTTCCCTCACATTCTGGTTTCTCCTGTGCCTCCTCTCTCTCTCTGTGTGTGCTCTCTCCCTCCCTGCTCCGGAGCCCGGCTGGCTACCCACACCTGCACCTCGTTTACCTCCATCCCCGGCCGCCGCACCTGCCAGCCATCAGCCTCATCACTGCCAGTATATCTGCCCGGCTTTCCACTCCACCCTCGCTCGATCGTCGCAGCTCTTGACCTGGTTCACTCACCTCTGCCTCCCAGCTCGGCCAGCCGGGCTCGCTCGCCTGCCTCCTCCTCTCGCCGCCTCCACGACACCCCCCCGGCTTCTCCACTCGCACCCCGCCTGGACCCCCGTCTCCGTGTCCTCACCTACCCGTCTGCCAGCCTCCCCCCTAGCCTCCAGCCTTGTGCCCTCCGTTCCTCCAGCTTCTCGGTTCCCCGAGTCCTCGTCTGCCTCTCCCCCTCCTTCCACCTGCCCTCGCCTCGAGCCTGCTTTTCCTCAATAAACCTCTTTTCACCCTCAGCGTTGCGTTTGGGTCCGTTCTGTCTCCCACCGTTACAGTTCTTGGTTTTAAGCATTTGATAAAAGGAAAGGAAACAATTACTTAGTCGTTGTAATATTAGAATGGTGACCAGTTAAACACATTCAGGATTTCAGAATGGAAAAGACTTAACTCAATGTTTCCTGGATAATATTGGCTGTTACACATTTTTACTTAGAGAATATAAGCAAGTTACACGAACATGGCATCAGATTATGAACAACTAAGTACAGAGTGATACAATTATACAGCAGAAACGGCATTTCAGAACGTTGACGTGTAACTGCCCTGCAAGATGCAGAGAGTCTCGACTGATGTCTTTCCGGTTTCTTTATTTCTTTCTCCGTATACCGTAGTGCACCGTGAAAACTATAAAAATATACAAATAGATATAAACATAAGTACTTTTATAAACATTACCTTAGCTAAAATCAAACATACTAAAACAATAAACCTTATTAAATACACAAATTAAACAACAGTCATTTTGTACCAATACCTATATACACTACACAGTAACCTCTAAATCCCACACTGGATAATGCATCAAAGCTAAATGGCTCTTTGTCATACATAGCTAACTACTTACAACAATAAACATGAACATTTCGCTCCTGCAACACCCAACATACACACCTCGTTCCACTTCCCAAGGGTGTTGAACCAAAACCTGTCAATTTCCTTTGATACTTGTCAATAAATTTTGCGTCTCTTCCAGTCTGCTTGCTCTTCTTTTCTTTGTGGGTTTACGACCGCCGTAAACTGGTAAGCACGGGGTTTATCTACACTTTGCAGGAATTAATTTAGCCTAGTGGCAGAAACTACTGCCCACTGGTGGACGCCGCTGGTACCTGCGTGGAGTGATGTGTTCATGTCTTACACCATAATCCCAACAAAACGTCTTTTATAAATACAAAAAATACATTCACAATCATTGAAATCAAGTCCTTTTAAATGACTCCAAGCGGGCAGTTACAACATGTAATACTTAGTTTGTCCTCTTGGGGGACAGTGGTTCTACGAGAGAACAATTGATCCTCTCACTAGGAAAGAAATGGTTATTTAACATAAAATTCGAGCTGGAAAATTAATTAAGTAGCACAGGATAATATTTCTGTCTCATGTTCTTTAACAAGATACTACATAAAAAGGT